>NW_006766910.1:288066-292855 GCF_000275845.1 Dichomitus squalens LYAD-421 SS1 | reverse complement strand
TGACGACGGTTTCACCCTCATTTCGCGAGGAGATGGAGTCCGAGTACTCATGGAGGCCCTTCAAGTCTTGAGGTTCCGGTACAAGCAGGAGCGTCCGGACCTCGTGGGGAACGTTGTTACCCGCGTCGAGGAGCTCACCTTAGATGATCTTGACACGGAAGGCGAGATGTGACTCTTGTATCGTCTTCTGCGCAATTTCCTCACCAGTAGCAGTCGTTCTGTACATAACTCGTATTGTATATATAGCCCGTCTCTTTCCATACGCTCACAGTCGAAGCTGCGCGCATCTGAGTACCATATAAGGCCCAGCCGGTCAGCCCATCAAGCTGGAGCTGGGTGCGAGCTGGGCAGCTGGCTACGAATCAGCTGGATGCCGGCTCGGCTGGATCCGGCTGGCTTGCCCCACTTGATCAAGCTCCACCGGCTTGGCTTGGCTGGCTCGAATTGGCGGCAACACTAAAGCAATGAGACAATGGAGTCGGAAAAGGGCGCTTATCTGATTCTGTTAGCCGACATTCGCGGTTCCCAAAGAGGCAAGATGTCCAGCGCCTGTCTTTGCGTTCAACTTAGACCGCAACCACCATTGTCGTCCTCTCTCATTATCGCAATCACCCTCATCGTTCCTCTGCAGAGCCACAATACTCGCTGAAACCCAGTTTCCTTGCTACAGCTGCGGTGTCTATAGTGATCTACGTCGTCAACTACCACCTGCATTATGGCGACGGCCACTGTGGAACTCGAGCATGATGAATTCTGTCGTGCCTTCTTCCCCTACCCTGGACAGACGACTCCGACGTGGCTGAGATCTCGCATCGACTTCCACATGTTGAAGAGCGCGGATGCGCTGTCTCAACATGATCTTCCGGAGCTCTTCGTAAGTGGGAATCGCACACAATTGATGGTTTTGCTGACGACGTCGATAGATCCAGGCAATGAACCGCCACTGTTTTTCTTCCAGTTCGACACTATCGACCTATACCTGTGACTTTGACACCGAATCCACAGGTCCAATAACTCATGCTGCCATCTTCCGTGCCGAGGAGTCGTCCAGCAAAAGGCCACAGTCTTGGTTCGATCAGAGCGTCCCTGTCGTCTTCGTCCGTCATTTCACCGGTGGAGATCCTTTCGACCGCACACAGCTCGACGACGAGTATGGAGTAATGAAAGAAGAGAGCCAGCGAGTCTTCAAACATCTCACCAAGACCGTGGACCGTCTGTTCGCCGCTCAGCAGCGCGTCTTCCTCTACATGCTTCTCGTCATGGGCCGTAGGTGTCGTGTTCTACGTTGGGACAGAGCGGGTGTAACCGTTACGCCGGCCTCTGACTACTACGAGAGACCTCGCCTACTTCGCGACTATCTGTGGCGCCTTTCTAACATGGAATCGTCTGCACTCGGTTTTGATCCAAGTGCTACCCGCGTTCTCCCTGGCGACGTCGACTTCGTACGGATGGATTTCTCGGCGCTCCCGGACCCTACCGATGCAGACCACACCGAGCGCGATCTCACGGACGAAGTCCAGGAGCCCTCGACTTTCGCATATGTCCGCGCCATGTTCCGCGCCTCGCTCGCTTCCGATTGGCCTCGCTATCGGCTCCAAGTTCCTGACGGGAAAGAAACCCGCAGTTTCCTTGTCGGGAAACCTGTCTTCCGGGCCGATGGAGTATTGGGTCGCGGGACCCGCGGCTACGTCGCTCTTGACTGCGAGACGCATCGGTTTGTGTGGCTCAAAGACACATGGCGGGCAGCGTATATGATTGCGCAGAGAGAAGGGGACGTCTTGCAGAAGCTGAATCAGGCGGGCGTGGAATATATCCCGACGCTCGTTTGCCACGGCGACATCCTTGACCAGAGCACCAAGACCTTTGACTGGTGGGAACGCATCCATGCGCTCCCATCCATCCCGTCATCGTCCTCTCTCTCAACCGACGTCTCTCACTCCTCATCACGCACCCTAGTCGATCAACAACCTGTCGGCAAGCGGAAGAGAGCAGAGGATATTGGTGACGACACCAGCCTTCGGCGATCAAAAGGCCCTCTCACTCCCGACGTATCAGGACACTCGGGGTGCCCTTTGCAAGAGCACAAGCACTACCGAATAGTGGTTGAAGAGGTGGCCATACCGCTCAAGAAGTTCCGGAACGGAAAGCAGCTGGCTTCAGTCGTACTTGACGCAATTCAAGGTACGTCCTGGGGTGACCCTGAGGTGAATCTCTCGCCAACGACCTCTTCCGCAGCACATTTTCAAGCATCCACGAAGCCCCCGACTCCCGTTCTTCATCGCGATATTAGCTCGGGGAACATACTCATATACCCCAGGGTCCGGCGCCTCGAGGACGGCACGAGGTTAGCCATGGTTTGGACCGGCCTCCTCGTAGATTGGGAGCTGTCGAAGCCCATTCATGGTGAAAAGGCGTCGTCCAAAGCCACCCAAGCAGAACGTATGGTGAGAGTGTCCCTTACCGCGTCCGCGAAGCTGTGACTGATAGAAGGTGACTAGGGGACGTATCAGTTCATGTCGGTCAACCTCTTGACCCGCCCATGGAGTCTGGTCAAAATCTCGGACGAACTGGAATCGTTCTTCCACGTCCTCGTGTACAACTCCGTCCTCTACCTTCGCTCCAACTGCGATTGCCGCACCTCATACATCGACAATTATTTCAACGACTACGCTGGCCCAGCGCGCGCTCACACGTGCGGGTGGAAGTCGTTTGCCGTCGAGATCGACGACTGGCTTTGTACGCAGGTGCCCGATAGGAGTAGGCTCCTCTTCGATAGTCCGATGGACGACGTCTTTGGCGAGATACACAAGTGCTTGAAGGCGCACTACAAAAGCCTCAGCTATGACCTTGTGCAAGCGGCTCCTCCACGCCCCAAGGTGGTACGTCCTCCTCTCTCAGCCGACCTGAAGTTGCGCGCTCCCGTCGACATCTCGTGCCTGAGCATCCCGGAGGACATCGTCAAGAAGTTGAAAAACAGGCGCGTCAAGCATTTCCCGCCTCCAGACCCCACCCCGACACAGGAGGATAGGGAACGAGCGCGGAGGATCATGGAGCATCAGTTCATGATCGAGCACATCGCCAGGATACTCCGGAGTTCCCAGTGGCCTGAAGACGACCGTGTCGCTCCGGCTGAGGAATGCGCCCCCTCGTCCGACGATGCGAGGGCGGGCGTGCTTGCTCCAAGTACGACGCTCAGGAGCAACAAGCGGCGGCGGATTGCTGGCCCCGAACGCCATGTTTCCTTCCCCGCCCGTCTTCATGCGTCAACGCGCCGTACGCGAGTCGCAGCGTACACCGTTCCGGTTTTCGTGAGGGTGTAGCGATCTAACGATGTTCACGACGACGAGTACCTTCGTGCGTAGCATCCGCCACGGTGACGTCTACCATGTCTCCCGTCCTCTGTACATGTATCGACATCCCTCCCTTTCCATTGAACCTCTCGTCTCGCTATCGTATCGTGCTGGGTTGCTACTGTTGTGGAAGTCTATTGCTTTACATCCTAACTTATAACGTTTGCAGGTTTATTCTTCTCTAGATCTCTCATTCTATATAGTATCTGTAATGGTGCTGATTCTGTGGTATATACAATCTGCGCCCAAGGTCACACTGAGCGGATGTTCCATAAGCAACCTCTCACCACAGTGTCTCAACATCGGATGCAGACGTACCACGTCTTACACGCGCGCGCGTCTGTCGCTCATTCGTGTTCCCTCTCGTCAGTTGTGAGCGCAATATTCAATGTTTGGACGGATACAGACAGTACGAGCTCGATGGGGATTCTATCATAAACGGTGAGAAAACGTATTTGCCTAAGCTATCAAACACGCATCCCTTGAACCCAATTGATATATTATGCGAGCCAATGGTTGGTTCCAGTCACCTACCTCGGAAAAACCTCTCTCCATGACTCATAGACTTCGATCCCTGCGTTGCCGGTGATACCAAATGTTTGTGCACTCCAGTGTTGCTTCATGAGTCTACATCCATTTTGCACTCAAACTGGGTATAGATATTGACGGTAGGCCCGAGCAAGCGCTTGATCCTAAGTTGAACTCGGTCATTGACTACACCGTTGTTCCTTGATCCTCACTCATCCTAGACTGCTTATCATCGCTGTCAGGGTACCGCTTTCTGCCGGAGATCTACTCACATTTTAATCGCTACGTCGGGGTGCATCCGTCGGGTGGTAGAGCACCAGGACGGACGCATCCAAACTACTAAATACCTATAGTATACTCGTATGACTTCTGCTGCAAGATTAATTACGATTTTCCAATAGTAGTGGCAGAGAGAGCGAGGCGTCTACTGTATAGCGGTTTGACGTAGGTAGTGTTGCCGCCACTGATTCGAGCCAGCCAAGCCAAGCCGGTGGAGCTTGATCAAGTGGGGCAAGCCAGCCGGATCCAGCCGAGCCGGCATCCAGCTGATTCGTAGCCAGCTGCCCAGCTCGCACCCAGCTCCAGCTTGATGGGCTGACCGGCTGGGCCTTATATGGTACTCAGATGCGCGCAGCTTCGACTGTGAGCGTATGGAAAGAGACGGGCTATATATACAATACGAGTTATGTACAGAACGACTGCTACTGGTGAGGAAATTGCGCAGAAGACGATACAAGAGTCACATCTCGCCTTCCGTGTCAAGATCATCTAAGGTGAGCTCCTCGACGCGGGTAACAACGTTCCCCACGAGGTCCGGACGCTCCTGCTTGTACCGGAACCTCAAGACTTGAAGGGCCTCCATGAGTACTCGGACTCCATCTCCTCGCGAAATGAGGGTGAAACCGTCGTCA
>NW_006766910.1:275519-287724 GCF_000275845.1 Dichomitus squalens LYAD-421 SS1 | reverse complement strand
TCTCCTCGCGAAATGAGGGTGAACCGTCGTCATCACGGCCGGTAAGTGGATGGGAGTTTGTCAGGTGGATGGCTCAAAAACGCGTGAACCTGTCTACGAAAACACATAATCTGGCTATAGATACATTGCAAAGTATGAGTAGATATGGTTGGCTCTTGCTATGGCGAGGAAGGGGATAACGCGATGTGAGGAGGGGGTAAGATGAATAGCGATATGGAGCGTTCAGTATCAGATGTCGAGCGCTTCGTGGGTAGGTCTTTTCATTACCGGCAATCCATCACGAAATGGTGTCATCACGACCAGCCAGCTGGGCAGTCTCCGACCATTCCGCTTGGCTCCAGCTTATTGCGAGCTGGAGCGGTATCCACGTCAGCTTGATCCGCCCAGCCGGGGCCAAGCTGCGTGATTTTCGAGCCAAGTCAAGCCAGCCGTCAAGCCCAACTCGAATTGGCGGCAACACTAGACGTAGGGCTGGCCGAATGGGTTACGTCATCGATGACTGGTACAGTCCTTATCTCGATCTAGCGTCTATCGTGCCAGCGCAAGTGGGGGGCGGCAGCCCTCCCCATCCTCTGCCTCTTGGCATATGGACAGGTTCTAGCCTTCCTATGCTCGCTCTGTGGGCTACTCCGACACTTGCACGAGAATTATGATCTGGTATTTAGTTCGTAAGTGCGGCGAATTCGTTCTTCGTTCTTCCACTTGACCTGTCTCAGACACCATCCATTAGCATCACAATGTGTCCGAGTCTTGCTCTACCAGAAGTCAGCTACGAAGCGCAGACGCTGTCCTTATGCTCGCGTTCATGTTCGAAGTGTGCAGCCGGTCGTATTGCACCACCGGACGCGCAATTCACTCCTCCTCCGCGTGGAGTTAGCGCTGTTGACTTGTGAGTGCGATATCCACTGCTTGGGCGGATGTAGATGTCGGCCCTGTGGAGATCCTGTCATATACGGCGAGACAAAGTGCTAGCGTAAGCCAACCGACACCCATTTCTGAACCCGATCTATCTAGATATGAACCAAGAGCTATCTCCAGTCTACCTCGGAAGAACCCACAGACCTCGACCCCTGCGTCGCGGGTGATACCGAATGTCTTTGCACGCCAGTGTCGCTTCATAAGTCGACATTTATTTTGCACTTCAACGTAGTGTATATAAAGTGAGGCCGTGTTCGGCAAGATCGATTCCGCGCTCATCACAATCCATGGTAGGCCCAAGCAAGCGCTTAATCCCAGGTTCAACTCGGTTATTGACTACACCATTGTTCCTTGATCCTTGCTCATCTCCATATAGCCACCGACTTCCTTACTATCACTGTCTCGGTACTGATTTCTGCTCTCAATCTACCCGGACGTCACTTCGAGCTTGCTCACCGCTCGGCACTTCTCTCGTCGATAATGGCGATCTCTGCTGTTCAGATCAGCAGCACCCGGTTTCGCGACGCCTTCCTGCCGGGTTCTGCTAACGTCGATGCATCGAGGCCCGATGTTTCAAACCCATTTGCAGCTCTACAGCGAGCTAATCAGATCAAGGAGAGACAGCTGTCTAAGCGTTTCGTGAGTACTGCTAACCACCGTCCTCATCTTCCATCCGAACTGACCTGGTGCCTCAAACAGATGGCTATCGTCAATGACCACAATCTCGTCCAGGGATTGACCTGCTCCTCATATCAACAACACCCTACATCCATCGAATACGACAAAATAGGTCACCACACCACTGCGGCCTTGTTTCGAAACACATCCATACCCAAGGCGGGACAGCCCGTCTGGGCCGACCAGCTTCTCCCGATTCAGTTTAAGGCAAAGGACCCTGGAGTCGACCCCTTCTCGGACATCGAACGCAACGACGAGTACGGCTTTCTAGACTTTTCTCGGAAGCAACTGCTCGATGAGATCTCTGCGACCGCCGAGCTGCTTCTCGCCGCCCAGCAACGTGTATTCCTCTTCATGTTCCTAGTGATCGGTCGTCGATTTCGTTTGCTTCGCTGGGACAGAGCAGGCGTCATCGTTACTCCACCTATCGATTACGTCAAGCAGCCTTCCGTTCTCTGCGACTTGCTCTGGCGGATCTCCCATCTCAACGACGCGGGAATCGGTCTAGATCCTAGCGCCACTCGCGTCCTTCCTGGTGACGTTGATTTCCTGCGCATGGATCTAGCCGCGCAAAAGAATCCCAAAGACATGAGCCATATGGAACGAGAGGTGTCCGCGTCTGAAGAGGAAGAACCCTTCGTCTTCGACTACGTCCGCTCGCTGTTCCGTCTGTCAATCAGTAACGACTGGCCTCGCTACAAACTCGAAGTCGCTGACGGCACGGCTTCTCGCGGCTACCTTGTCGGCAAGCCTACTTTCCGCGCCCCTGGTGTGACGGGGAGGGGCACTCGTGGTTACGTCGCGTTTGACTGCAAGACAGGTCGCTTCGTGTGGCTCAAGGACGCGTGGCGAGCATCGTACATGATCTCCCGCAGGGAAGGCGACGTGCTTGAGAAACTCAACTCGGCGGGCATTGAACACGTTCCGACTCTGGTATGCCATGGAGACGTCGAGGACCAAGTGACTATCACTGCGGACTGGTGGGAGCGCAGATGTCCCATCTCCACGGTCTCCTCGTCTTCGTCTGCAGGGTCGTCTGAGTCGTCTTCATACACCCTTTCTGTGTCGGCATCGCCCCGCAGCAGGAAGCGCAAAAGGATGCAAGCCACCAGCGGCGAGCGCTCGCTGCAGAATAGCGCATATAGTTCAAGTTCGACTGTGGGCTCGGACCAGCCGCTTCCCGAGCACAAGCACTACAGGCTCGCTGTGGAAGAGGTGTGTCTTCCACTGAAGAACTTCGAATATGGCCGGCAGCTGGTTTTTGTCGTCCTGCACTGCTTGCTTGGTGAGAGGATTGCACATTAGTGACGGATGATCTTCTTACCATCCGCTTCGTAGCCCATCACCAGGCTGCCACCAACCCGGCAACACGCCTTCTCCATGGCGACATCAGCAGCGGGAATATCCTCATCTATCCCAGGATCAAGCGTACATACGACGGCGATAGCCCCATGATGCTATGGACTGGGCTGCTCACCGACTGGGAGTTGTCGAAGAGTGTGGATGACGACGAGGCGTTGTGCACGGCTTCGCAGGTGCGTTCGGCCATCTCATCCTTTGATAGTGCTGATACTGACATCAATCAATCTCGCGATCTCAGGGAACATACCAGTTCATGTCCGTGAACCGGCTCCTTCAGGTTGAACCGAAGGCCATCAAGATCTCCGACGAGCTCGAATCATTCTTTCATGTTCTGGTGTACTATTCAGTGCGCTCCCTCCATTCGAACTGTCCAGACGTCTCGTTCTGGATCGACGAATACTTCAATACTTACGCCGCTCTCGGACGCATGTACCCGTGCGGACAGAAATCCTCGACGGTCGAGTCCACTGGACGTCTTCAAACGGGGGCAGGCGAGGGCCCGCTCCTGTTCGAGAGCCCCATGGACTCGATCCTCGCCACCATGCTCCAATGCCTGAGGGCACACTACAAGATTATCCAGGACGAAGGACGCAAGCTCATGTCGGCTGCTCCTGCGCGTTCTCACATGAGGCGGACACGATCTTCCTCGCCCATTTTCGACCTGATTCCTCTCGACAAATACGACCTGAAAGCGATCCTGGAGGAGGAGGAGGAGGAGGAGGAGGAGGAGGAGTATACCATTCCGAAGACTAACTATTTGCCAGCCTCCTCGTGTAGCGATGCTCCGACGGCGAGAGACCGCGATCTTGCGAGCAAGATCACTACGCATGACTACTTCCTCAATGTCTTGAACAGCTTGGTCTGTCATCCCGACTGGCGGGGTGGCGACCGCATCCCGAAGTCTTCGCAATGTTGCAAGTCGTCGCCGAACGTGAAGGCTGATGCGTCGAAACTAGCATCGGCTTCTTCAAGGACAGATCGAGAGACGAGCAACAAGCGACGGCGGACGTCTGGACCCGAGCGCAATGTCTCTCTGCGTGCTCGCCTACGCACTTCGACGCGGCACGCGCAAAGTTTTCCCGTCCGTGAGACGTGGTAGGGCGTGCTTCTGGAATTTGCGGAGATACGTGGCTCACGAGAAGGATTACAACAGTTATAAAATCTCTCCTTGTGCATGACATGGTGTCCGTCAGATCCCATGCGTGTGCCCTGTGCACCCGTTTTCCCTCCATTTGTTCACTTCTCCTCGGAGTGTTATTCTTCGGTCCCCGCTTCGATACATTTGGAATAATCAACTTGTATCCGTCTTTCATCCTACTTTGTTACCTCCATCTATCCCACTGTCGTTCTGGCTGCTGTGCACGTCAGGTAAACTTGGAGCGCGCGATGCGGTCCACCTTTGGTTGACTTCTGTGTTGTGACATACCAAATCCATTATACACTACAGTCTAGCCATCTGATTTCATATACGTACCATCTTCACCATCGCACTTCCATCGTGGGGGACGTGATACACTGCATCACAGTACCGTGTATTTGATGTCCGAGTCAATCGACTGACTCCTCAAGCTGACCCCCGTGTGCACAGTGTGTTTCCGCTCTCTCTTGCAAGGGAAGTCATTACGCTCGTGACCTTCTCAGCTTTCACCCTGTGCTCTTGCCATATCTCCCCGCCCACAAGGTTCGTCCCCTCGGGCCGTCTTTGGTACTTGGCAGCTGATTCCCCTCACGCATTCATATTTGTCCCGGTGACCACGACGGTCACACTTCCTTTGCCGTACGCACGTCCACTTCATTGTGTAATACCAGCATACCGTCCTAATCGCCCTTCATAGCTCCCCCCAACCAAGTCCGTCCCCGCGTTTTTGACGCTCCCAGACTCCGCAGCTAACTCCTCTTACACATTCATGTCAGTCCCGACCACGACGGTTTCAACTCCTTTGCCGTACGCACGTCCACCCCATTGTGGACTACCAGCATGCCGTCCTAATCATCCTTCACCAATCTATCTACCGATACTAGTATGATGAGTATTACTTCATCAGCCACCGCTTCAGCTACGACTGCTTCAACTACACCAAAATTTTCTAGCCCTGTGCCAGTCGACACGCCCACTTCGAGGACTACGACCTCTTCATCCACTTCATCCACCTCTTCCTCCTCCAATTCTACCTCATCAGCCACCTCTACATCCACATCCACCTCCACGACCCCAACGACCGCTGCCTCCGCCGATTCAGGCTCTGCTGTTGTCACCACGCCAAGCTCCGATGGTCAAGTCGCCACCTCGACGCAAGCGGTCGGTGTGACCCCAAGTGCCTCTACGGGTGCCGATAGCAGTAGGCACAACAGTGGTTCCAAGGGGTGAGCTATCTGTCTTCGGCTGGCCTTCCATTGCACCTGTTCGTCGATGCGTCGACGTTTGTGTGCCCGTATTGGCAACGCCATCGGCCAGCGTCTACCCCTATTTGGACCGGTCACCGAGTGACTCGCCAGGACGCGGAGGAAACACTGCGCATGAGCGACTGCTTGAATCTGACATGCAAACGACTGTGACTTGAGCATCGTGGCGGTATCGCTAACCTTCCTTTTCTCAACTCAGGTTCTTCCAACACACCGAGGCAGTCGCCGGCGTCTTCACTGTCCTCTGTCTCGTTAGCCTTGTGCTCTTCATTATGGTCATCATTACTATCATTCGCCGTCGCCGTACCAAGAAGGATTCTAGCCGCGAGGTCTCCACAGCCGCTGAAAACGCTGCTGGGCCAGCTCCAGCTTTCACTGATGAAGACTACCTTCTTAGACGGTGAGATACGGGAGGCGACATGTCCCCGATGACCACCGAATACTCGGACAACACTCACGGTGGCACCATCCCTCCAATTCCGATGGCTCGCAGAGGCGAGAGCCACGACATGACCGAGCTCTCCCGGTACGAGGGCAGCGCTGCTGGTGACACTGCTGGTATTGGCGTCATGGAATTCAGCAGGCCACACATTATGGTCAGCCGCAGGATGATGGCAACGTCGGACCTTCTGCTCAAGAACAACATCCTCCCTTGTCCCTATGGTGCGTATTATGAGACTCGATGAAGCTAGCAACTGATCTACATGAATCGATGACAACGCAACCAGGATTGAGTCGAGGACACAACCTCCGCAACCAAGTGCTGTACCGGCAACCCCTGCCCCCTCCGACTATGCAGACAACATGTCGATATCCTCGTCGACGATCCCGCCTTCGTATCATACACATTACTCGTACCCCGATCTTCATTCGTACCTCGCCACGCCACCTAGCTCAAGCTACGGCTCCGCGCAACAGCCCCGCGCGCCGCCATCTTCCTTCACAGCCAACAGAGCTCGTGTACGGGGTCCACGCTCTCGGACATCGTCTGGGACCTCCAACATAAACCATGGGCAGTCAAATTTGCCTCCACTGCCATCAACTAATCAAGAAGACCCGTTCGCTGACAGTCAAGAACGGGAAGGCGCGCTGTGACCTAGCCAGCCAGTAGATGGTGGCGTCCATCTAGCCGGTGGGGCTTCGGGCAATCGTAGGGTCGTAGGAGACGAGTGGGACTACCAGATTAGCGGACTTCATGTATGCTGTTTCCGGACTACGATGGAGATGTGTAGTAGGAGAGAAGGGATACAGTGGGACTACGCAAGCGCAGGTGTGTTGCGCGAACTAGCAGAACGGGCAGCGAGTCGAGGGTATCGGATGTATGCATACTATGCGGGAACGACTCTACTATATCCAAAGGGATAAGTTTTCAGCTCGATGGACTTGACAGATACGCCCAGAAAACATTCCGCGGCGACTTTCTTTGAGTTTGTGAGCTGGTGGACTGCCCTATGGTCGTCTGATGTGTTGATTGGTGTTGTGCTAGTGCCAGTGTCCGTGCAACCAGTGCGATGTTCACGCAGTAGCCCGAAGGCAGGAAGGAATTGTGATTGAATCCCTTGATGAGGAAAAGAGGAGCAATAGACGGTTGCCCTGGGTCCTGCCCACGCTTGACAGTGATGTGCAGGGACCGGCTCAGCTAAGGCTGCCGGTGTGGTCTGGCATTGTTCCTGATGAATCTTCATGTCAATAGGCAAGTAGAGAAGCACTTACAGACAGTGCATTCAGGGAGTACGCCATGGAGGGCTGTGTGGAAGTAGTTCTGTTCATCTTTTTCGAAGTATTCATATCGTGTTCTATTAGAGCAGTTCTCGGAAATGCGTGGCCCAGTTATCCCCAGATATCCATGAATGTCTTAAAAAATTAGCTCATTCATGCAGATACACCTGAAGTCCACGATGGACTACGGCAGCATATGTTCATGTTCATGGAACGCGAACTTGGCACTGGGAGAGGTGAGCATAGAAGGATGTGAAAAAATGTGCTAACTCGCCGAGTATCATTTAGACAATGACAGCTGTTAGTAATCTTCCCATATTCATGAGATGTCGGCGTAGATAGAAGGGAATTCGAGGAATGTCCAGGACATGGTTTCAGCTCAAGTTCGGACGCAGAATCAACGACGGTCAAGACCAGCCGTAGCGCCGGCGGCGAGCGCTACCCCTGTGCTGATGCGCCACAATCGCCCGATCCTTTCCTCCGCATCTGTGACATAGCACTCCTCGCTGGCGACTGGCCGCGCTACCAGCTCTATGTGAACGACCCTTTCGTGCTCCCAAAGTTTTGTTGAGGTCCGTGTGGCTACGTCGCCCTATGTTTGCGAGAAGGGTCGTGGCTCAAGGACGCGTGACGCGTGTCGTACATGCTCACCGAGACCGAAGGTCAAGTTCTTCGGAAGCTCAACGATGCTGGCGTGCAACACGTCCCTGTTCTCATCCGTGACAGCGAAGTGCGTCCCCAGGCTACCATCACTACCGACTAGTGGGAGCGTATATAGGCTCGTTCTGACCCTCCTCTGCGATCCTGTCCCTGATCAGCATCAGAAACCTCTTCAAGTCCGACTACACCAGGCAGTTCTTCATCCTTGGCAGTCAGAAGCGGAAGAGGCGTCTGGAAGGAGCGGCGGACACTTGCACGACAGCACAGCACGTCAGGCAAAAGGCTCACACATAATCTCGTCTAGACGGGATACTCTGACAACACAGAGACTAGTCACGGGCATCGTTGTGAATGAGGGGTGCATGCCACTCCAAAATTATCGGTATGGGCGCCGGCTTATCGCTGTCGTCTACGACTCGCTGCGTGCTGAGTACTGTGTATTGACTTGTAATACGTCTGCGTTCGTTCTGATCGTCGTACTTGGAGCACACTACGAAGCGGCTACGAAACCGGAGACCCGCCTTTTGCACTGCGACATCAGCAGGACTGATATCTGAATACGCGCAGAGATCGTGCGGGCTCGGGAGGGACAATTACCGACAGTCGTCTAGGCAGGCGTCTTGACCGGCTGGGAGCTGCCCGGATTGTCTGACTGGAATCGAAGACTACTCAAGCGGACCGCATGGTGGGTTGCTCCTCTGGTCATTTCGCAGCAGTCTACTGACGCTAAGGCGCAATCATAGAATATACCAATCATGTCAGCAAACTTGCTCACGTGTATCACAAATCCGGTAGAAATTTTCGACGAGCGAGCAATGTTCTCCCATGTCCTCGTCTACTATGCCGTGCGCCACCTCCGTTAGAATTGCGACGACATCCATTCCTGACGTTCCTCTCTGGATAAAAAACCACTTTCACACATACGATCGCCCGGAGTGCATGCTGGTATGCGGGCGGAATCCGTACAGGGGTGGAAGTGGCTCGGAGGCTTCGGTATCGTTACCCTGAGGGCCCTCTATTTGTCCCTAATCCAATAAATAGTGTCCTTGCTACAACTTCGCCGCCATCAGCCCATTTTGACCTTCTCGTACTCATTGTTTAGTTCGACCGCCACGGCTGGGAAGCTTTTTACGTGCGTCCTGTTGGCAAGGAACCTACTCCTGAGGAACGGAAGCTCGCGAAGTCGGTTGTGGGCCACCGGTTTATGTTCGGTCACCTTGCAAGAGCACTCCGTGATCTATGGTCGCGAGACGACGACCGAACACCCTCATTCTGAGACCGGGAGCCTTCGTCGGTGAATGCTAGCCGCAACGAAATTGCTTCTCCGAGGGGCAAAAACGGCCGCAAACATTCAGATGTGAACCCAGCGTGTCGTTACCCGCTGGCTTGCGTGTATCGGAGTGTCGCACCCGCTCAATAGATTGGGCGAGTACGTATGCCGTCCGCGCGAGGCCTTAGTGGGCGTACATAACGTGAGCGGCAGGAAATTTTATGTGAAGTCTCCGCCTCTACCACCATACTATTGTTTGGTTTTCATTCCATAGGAGGCTTACCTCCGAGCTTTGCGTTTTGTTCCTTCAATTCCACTAGGACAGAATGTAGAGTCCCCCTTTCAACGTGTTTGCACACATCGGCGGAGCGTTGTATGGGCTACACTGACACTGGATTTCTCTTAGATATTTCTATTCAATATATGGCGTTACACAGTTAGAAACACTGCTTTGCTGAGCAGAAGCGTCCATTTGGCACGACATCACCGGACTCGGAGTTGGATACATGCCTTATCTCCGATTGAGCGCTTGATATAGACAGCTCATCGCGACGTCTCCGTCTCTAAAGTTTCAAAGACCACTGCCGACTGTCTCTGTCTCTACTCTCAATCCGAACCAATCACTGCATCGTCTTCAAATATATGCTGGGACTTGGACCGTACACCCACACACTCAGCATGATGAACATTCCGCCCTCGAAGGCTCACACGTAGTAAGAAAGATCGACTCGTACTTGACCTCATTGTCGTACCTATCGCCATTCCGACAATCGCCGACTCCCTGGGCGGCGGCAACTAGTTCGTATGGGTAGGCTCTGCTTATCGCCTCACCAGTGTTGCAAGCCTACCCTGATCTGGTTGCCTTGCAGATGCCTTTCGGCGGCGACCTGTCATACCAGCCTCGGTCAAACTCTTCGCTTTTCGCCATAGGAAACGCTCTCGGGCGCAATCCATATCATGAACATGCTCGCTGAGGCACGACGTGAGTCCTTCGTTTTGGGCCGCTATGCATGTTTCTCATGTCGCGCAGCGTACAGGGCATGGACAACGGAGGAACCATGGGCCTTTCTGAGATCGCCGTGTCCAACCTCGTCCCGCTGTCAGGTCGGGAAATGTCCACGGGCATCTGCGTTTGGAATTGGCCATTACGCCTTGCGCACAGCTTGGAGCGAGTAGATCAAGAAGGGGTGCGTGTTCCAGTGTTCTTGTAGCTATGTTGGCTCCTACGTCATTCTAAACGACGTTGTTTCTTCACGTTCGCATCCAGTATCCACATCCCTTTTGACACAGCATCGCAATCAGAGTCTGCGTAATCTAACTCCCTAGTGGTAGCTTTCTGGACGCGCCCTCACACATCATCTCGGCATCGGAGATCGCCGCTTTGCTATGCATGGAAGATCACAAGGCTTTATGAGATGGTACGTCTCTAACAGTATACTGCTCGCTGATTACTAATCTGCTCGTGTTTCGTGTTGCAGCATACCATTTTAGGTATTAAAACGCGTTAGAATAAGCAGCCAGTAGCTGACTAGTATTGCGTAAGCACAGAGGGATATATCATGTTCGACAGCTCTGTAGCCTTGGGAGCCATCCGAACTCTGAGCTGACCTCTACTATGTAGCTAATGCTCGAGTTATCGTATACTTTTCATGGCCGCTTTGCGCAAAAGTGACCTCAGTTCCTATCCGCGAATGCATGTTACGGAAGGGTTCATCACTCTGGTACTGGTGCGGATAACATCCATACGTGCTCTAGCATTCCGAACTCTGACTCACACACGGCCCGCAGTTTTTGGCTGGTTTCCTCAGTGTCTAAGTTTCAATGTGTGCCACACATTTGAACAATATCACGGCCGATACAGACATTCTCGCAGCGTGTTCCCCATCGGAAAGGCAGAATGCCATCAGTACGCATCAGCTACGTACAGAATCGATCCTTGTTTGTTCTATCACATTGAACGCTTCCGAACTCTATCAATGATGACCTGTGCGCTATACTCACTAGATATAAAAGGTAGGCGTGCGGGTGCATAATACATCTAACCGTACGCATTGGCCTGTTGGCCCATCTATTGTTCTATTCAACCCGTTTCGGAACCGAGACAACGAGGCGTTTAAAACGTCGTCTCCCTTCTAATGATCTAACCACGAAGCAGATCCTGTTCCTTTCTACTACCTCCTCGCACCATCCACTCGCTCATCATGGAGCTTGACCCCGCCTGGGGCCTCGAGGAGTCGCCCTACATCACTCGAAAACTCCCGAGCGTTGTCAAGTCTGTGGGTGAGGTCTCCCTTGACCAATACCGTGTCCAGTCCATCAAGGATCTTGCGGGCCGCGCTGTGCAGGCGGATGATGTGGAGGAGTTCTTCAACTTGCATCTCCCGTGTCCGGGTTTCCGGAAGCAAAAGCGTGGTGCGAAGGCTTTCAAGTGCCCAAAGAACAACCCCTTTGCAGCTCTTGAGGATGCGGACAAGATGTCGGAGGTGAAGGTGGTTCGACTACTTGTGAGTATGTTCGAGCCTCCAGGCCCTTCACGCGCTGATGTGGCGTAACCACCAGAACCAGGCCATCGTCCAGCACAAGCTCGTACCTGGTTTAGTGCTGTCGCGGTGCGAGAATCGACCGGACTTGAAGAAGAAGTCACGAAAGAAGAGCAAGAAGGATGACGAGTCGAAGCCGAAGGTCGATATCTTGCGCCAGAAGATCGATGCCGCATTCTTTCGCGAGTTCTGCGCACCCAAGGACTGTCGCGGCGACTAGGCGCGTAGACTCGGGTCGACGTTCGGCGACGACCTCGTAGGCGAGCGGCAAGGAGCCGAAAGGGGAGAGAGAGAGGGAGAGGGATAAACGTGACAGAAAACTCGACGAGGGCAGAGCGGAGGTCGGCACGAAGGCACGAGACCTACGAAAGCTAGTCTTCACGCAGACAGCGACAGACTAGTCCCAATGACCAAGTTATACATTAGCAATCGGAGGGAGATACAACGCTATGGTCACTCACCTAGTCCCAATGACCAAGAGGTCGAGATGGGGACTAGGGAGTGCCTAAGGGGGTCCTTATATACTAGAAGGGCTGCTTAGCAACCAAAGACAAGGCGCGAGAGCGAGGCAGTGAAGATGACAAAGGGAGAACAAAGGGCGGGAAGGAAAAGGCAAAGGCATGGCGATCACGGGAACGTAGCATGCGGGTGTGGG
>NW_006766910.1:268068-269227 GCF_000275845.1 Dichomitus squalens LYAD-421 SS1 | reverse complement strand
AGGGAGAGTACAACGCTATGGTCACTCACCTAGTCCCAATGACCAAGAGGTCGAGATGGGGACTAGGGAGTGCCTAAGGGGGTCCTTATATACTAGAAGGGCTGCTTAGCAACCAAAGACAAGGCGCGAGAGCGAGGCAGTGAAGATGACAAAGGGAGAACAAAGGGCGGGAAGGAAAAGGCAAAGGCATGGCGATCACGGGAACGTAGCATGCGGGTGTGGGAACGTATCTGCAGTGTCCAAACTGGGATGGGCTAAGAAAGGAAATGGTCCGAAAATGGAAGGTGGGCGTCAAGGGGAGGGGAATGAGCGGCAAAAAGGGGCGTCTGTCCAACGTCCGTGACAAGGACAAGCGTCCCCATTGAGTTGACCAGCTCGTGCCATCAGCAAAATGTCATGGTCTTGAATGTGGTCTTGGGGTACTTGGCCAAGTACTCCAAGACCACCAAGTACTCCAAGCACATCAAGACCAATGGACTTGGTCAAGACCGTTGGTCTTGGCCAAGCCGGGTGGGTGGTCTTGGCCAAGACCATTGGTCTTGACCAAGACCACCAAGACCGTTCCAAGACCAGAATCAAGACCAGAGCCAAGTACATGCTAGAAGTTCATGCTATAAAAGACTATAGCTCAGTTTTTAGTTGGATCATATCAGACATAGTTAGTCTCTAGCATGGTGATGTACAGCAATACAATGATTAGCAGATATGCGAAGGAAAAAAAAGACACCAGCTAGGATTGAACCAGCAACCTCTAGCACTACCACATTGAACCACCATTTAGACCACTGCACCATATTGACTTGTAGATAGATATGTGCACCATAAATATATGGTGCATTTTGTTGGACTTGGAAAGAATTGTCACTACTCAGTACTGCAACAATGCAGTTTCAAGGCTAGTAGTGTTACCTGCTATGAAGTTAAGGGCCACTAGACTTCTATTGATCACTACTGTACCCTGCAATAGCATATGTAGGGTTGTCATTGTAGTGCTATAATGGAAGTAACATGGTCTTTAAGCATTGAACACTATAGTAGGTCTCATGACCATTCTTATCTTGAACATATACACAATTATGCAGTTTATAAGATCATTACTAGACCATATCCTTATATGATCTAGATACTCTTATATTGATTTAGTACAAATTGTACCCTT
>NW_006766910.1:184896-268048 GCF_000275845.1 Dichomitus squalens LYAD-421 SS1 | reverse complement strand
GTCTCTAGCATGGTGATGTACAGCAATACAATGATTAGCAGATATGCGAAGGAAAAAAAAGACACCAGCTAGGATTGAACCAGCAACCTCTAGCACTACCACATTGAACCACCATTTAGACCACTGCACCATATTGACTTGTAGATAGATATGTGCACCATAAATATATGGTGCATTTTGTTGGACTTGGAAAGAATTGTCACTACTCAGTACTGCAACAATGCAGTTTCAAGGCTAGTAGTGTTACCTGCTATGAAGTTAAGGGCCACTAGACTTCTATTGATCACTACTGTACCCTGCAATAGCATATGTAGGGTTGTCATTGTAGTGCTATAATGGAAGTAACATGGTCTTTAAGCATTGAACACTATAGTAGGTCTCATGACCATTCTTATCTTGAACATATACACAATTATGCAGTTTATAAGATCATTACTAGACCATATCCTTATATGATCTAGATACACTTATATTGATTTAGACAAGTTGACCCTTAACTCTAAGTTGCTTAAGCACTTAAAGACAATAGTCTTGACTTTAAGACCGCGGTCTTAGAGCCAAGTCCATGGTCTTGGCTCCAAGTTCACGGTCTTAGCTCCAAGTTCACGGTCTTAGCTCCAAGTTCACGGTCTTGGCTCCAAGTTCATGGTCTTGACCTCAAGACCACCAAGACTGCAGACTTGAGGCTAAGACCATGGTCTTGGCTCTAAGACCGTGGTCTTGGCCCAAGTTCAGATTCAAGACCATGACATTTTGCTGATGGCCCGTCGAGATCAAGACGCGCAAAAAGGGTGATATACGTGACCCGTTCGAGGATCCGAAAGCAGGTGAGGAAGAGGAGGAGGAGGAGGAGGCGGAGGAGGAAGAAGAGCCGGGAAGGAAACTGAAGAAGGCAACGAAGATGACGAAGACCAAGGAGCCGATCCCCCGGAGCTTGACGACGATGAAGATGATGACGAGGACCTGGCGCTCACTTCAAGCCTTGAGCCTAAGTCCTGCACTCGCAAGGCAGTTCGTGGACAGCTCACCTCCTACGCTGACCTTCTCTTCACCGTCCAGCAGCGCGTTTGCATATTCATGCTCTTCGTGATCGGACGTCGCTTCCGCATCCTCCGCTGGGACAGAGCAGGTGTCATCGTGACCAAGTCAATCGATTATTTCGAAGACTGGAACCCTCTGTGCAACTTCTTCTGGTGCATCTCACGTCTACCTGACAACAAGCTAGGCTTTGACCCTACTGCCACGCGTCTCTTTGAGACCGATCCAGAGTGGGAGCAGATGGACACCTTTGCCACCGCCCTCGAGTCCGACGTGAGCAGTGAACCACGACCGCTCGAGGATGGAGAGCTCGAGCTCAAATCAGAGATCGAGGATGCGGAAGGGCCTGGCTTCGTGTTCGACTATGTTCGGCAGATGTTCGCTAGATCGCTGAAGGACCCCCGGTGGCCACGGTTCAAGCTCCGCGTCCCGGACTCAGGGAAGACACGGGACTATCTTGTGGGGAAACCCACTGTTTACGCGAGCGGAGCGATAGGCCGCGGTACACGTGGCTATGTGGGTCTCGACGTTCAAACTGGCCGCTTTGTGCGGCTCAAGGATGCATGGCGTGCTTCGTACGATGAGATGGAGAAGGAAGGCACCATCGTGGAGCGCCTCAATCATGCTGGTATCACTGGTGTTCCAACCGTGATCTGCCACGGGGACGTTGATAGGCAGAGGACGGCGACAGCTGCTTGGTGGGAATGCAAGAATCCACGGGGCGTGAAGAGAAAATTCGAGGATGACAGCACCGACGCCCCAGCGATTGCAACAGATTCCGTCCACAGTTTTCAGCTAGAATGTCCGATACGTCGTCACAAGCACTATCGTGCAGTGGTTGCACAAGTATGCATGAATCTCAAGAAATTCAAGACTGGGAGGCAGCTGGCCAGCATCATCTACGATTGCTTCGAGAGTGAGTTCTTGTTAATTTCGCCCTACCGCGCACCACCTGCTAACATTTCATTGCAAAGCGCACCGTCTCGCAGCAAATCTTGAGAACAATGGTATCCTGCACCGGGATATCACCGACGATAACATTGTCATCTATCCTGGTGTCGGCATGAAAGACGGATGTCGCCAGCTCCTCTGGAGAGGCATCTTGACTGACTGGGAGATCTCCAAGCCAATCGCGGTAGGGGTGCGTCCCCGGGCTCGACAGCCGGAGAGGACAGTACGTCTCTTTCGCTGAAGATCCTACCACGTACGCTCATAAATCACTATCCAATTCAGGCAACTTTCCAATTCATGTCTGCCAATCTGCTGAATGCTGTTGGCCCAGTGAGCATCCCGGACGAGCTCGAGTCCTTCATCCTCATCATCATCTACTACGCCACTCGCTATCTCGAGTCCAACATCCTTCATGACACCGATGTTGCAAGCTTCCTCGACGAGTGCTTCGACTGTTACACTATTGATGGCGACGCTATCCTCTGTGGAGAGCGCAAGTTGAGCATCGTTGTGGTAGATGGAAGGCTGCTTCGTCGACGAAATATGGCATTCGTACCCGTCAGCTTCTGTGCTCCCCTCGATGCGTTCATTGGGCAATGTCTCCTTCGATTCAGCGCCCTCTACAAGGTTAGAGCCTATGATGCTTGGGCAGAGAAGAACCCAAGCACTACGGAAACCCTCACGCCCATCAAGCTCAACTGCTCTCCTAGCGGTGTGAACAAGAACTCAGAGGCTCCTCGTGGTCTGCTAGATGAGTGCACGCGGGCCAAGTACGAAGCAGACTGGGAGGAACATATCAACGTGACACCGGTAAAGAAACCGCAGGAGCCTAACGAGGGAGAAAGGGTATTCGCCAATCACATGCGGAATCACTCCTGGATGGATTGGGCCTTCGCGAAGGCTCTCAGCATGGGATACGGATGGGATCAAGCAATTCGACACCCCAGTGGTGACCGGGTTCCGAAGGGCTGGAAATCCCCACATGCCGTCATTCCCACCTCCGGTATCTCCCCAGGACAGAAGGTGCGAGAGACTGCAATCGCACAGCTTTCCCGACGGCAGACGTGACGAGATGCGCACCGTGAATCCTGGCGAGAACGCGTCGTGGTTTCCTTCATAACAGTTGCCTCGGAAGAAGTATGTACACCATTCTTGTGCCCCTATGTCTCTCATTTATTGAGGTGTAGTCTGCAAAGACTACAGGACTAGTGTATCTATTAATGGCACCGTCGTGCTGAATTCGAATGTGCCAGTGCCCCATTAGAAGTCACATTGATGTTTTTTCCCGCACAACCTCTCTCAAAATTCACAGAAATGCTGAAGCCTCACAATCACACTATATTGCTTGGCCATCGGCGAAGGCCCGGATATCGGACTTGGTGGTAGCTACCGGTTCGATAGGGCAGTCAAGTGACAGTGACGCTCAGCACTTTTCGGGCGCTTTGTCCTTCCTTAAATGGCCTGCGCCGAGATGCCGTGTGTTCAAAGGGGAAAGCTCAGCGCTTGAGAAGTTGAACTCTTGTTCTCATTGTCCTTCTCATTGTAACCACCAACTGGAGTCACCATCTCCCTCGTATTCAGCCAATCTCTCATATACTCATCTCTCTAGCTGAACTCTCAGTCTGCACATCGCCACTTCACCGCACGGCTGAGCATGGCGACTTCCGCCACTGAATTAGACATCGAAAGCTTCTTGCGCGAATTCCTCCCCGCTCCAGAACCCACCCTTCCTCCTCCAGGGGAGTCAAGCTATAACCCATTCTCCGATCTAAGAGATGCAGACAACGTCTCTGACCAGGCTCTTTCGGAGCTATTTGTGAGTTAATGCTCTCTCATTCTGGGCGTAACAGGGCTAATCCACATCCTAGGTCGCTGCCATCAACAACCACTGTCTTACTGCAGGCTCAACAGCGTCGCCATATCAGCCCTCTTCCCAAAAACATCCACTCGGTAGTAGCGCCGCCCTCTTCCGTGCTGAAGACTCCGTCATAGGGACTCAGCCTCTCGAGTTCGACCAGGCGGTGTCCATCGAGTTCCACAGCCATCGTCGCGGAATCGACCCTTTCGAATTCAAAGATAGCAAGGCACATGCCCGGCTCGCCAAGCCACGCAAAAGGCTCTTTGAACGTCTATCTGCGATTGCGGAGCTAGTTTTCGCTGTGCAACATCGCGTGTTCCACTTCATGCTTTTCGTCGTTGGTCGCCGCTTCCGCTTACTCCGTTGGGATCGCGCTGGGGTCGTATTCACCCAGTCCATCGACTACTACGAACACCCGGGCGTTCTGTCCAATGTTTTTCGGAGGCTTTCTCGACTTACAGACGAGGCTCTCGGTTTGGACCCTAGCGCCACTCGTTTGCTTCCTGCAGATATCGACTTCTTACGCATGGACGTTGCATCCTTGAAGAACCCAACGGATGTCAGTCCCGTTGAGCGCAAGCTTGAGGAAATGGAATGTCAAGGTCCCTGCACCTTTGATTACGTCCGTTCCCTGTTCCGAAAGTCGCTCCAAAGTCACTGGCCGCGCTACCGACTCCAGATCGACGACAACACAGGCTCTCATGCGTTTCTCGTGGGGAGACCTGTCTTCTGTGCCAACGATTTGGTCGGCCGCGGCACACGAGGTTACGTCGCCCTCGACTGCAAAACCGGTGGCTTCGTGTGGCTCAAAGATGCCTGGCGCGCTTCTTATGTGATCTCGGAGACCGAAGGCGACACTCTCCACAAACTCAATTGCGCTGGTGTTGAAAATGTTCCTACGCTGGTATGTCACGGCGATGTCCATCATCAACGCACTACCACGGGCGACTTCTGGGAACGACACCAGCAGCCACTCTTGCCCCCGGATACTCATCCTCCATCATCACCGTTCCTCACTGCTTCTTCGTGCACGCCTTGTTCTTCATCCCAGAGTAGCAAGAAGCGCAAACGGGTGGAGGAGTCAGGATTCGTTGAAGGGTCGGCCTATGGTCCCAGAGCAAGCACGAAATCGGACTGTCCTCTTCGGCAGCACCGACATTATCGTATCGCTGTGTACGAGGTTTGCATGCCTCTCAAGGAATTTCAGCACGGGCAGCAACTATTATCTATCGTCCTGGATTGCTTGCGAGGTAAGCTCATCGTGCGATCTCTCATTGAATGCGCCTAACACCGTCCTGCAAAGCTCATCATCAGGCGGCTACAAATCCCAAGACTCAGCTTCTTCATCGCGACATCAGCGGCGGCAACATCCTTATCTATCCCAAGGTGAGATGCGACGAGGACGGCCAGAATCCTTCGTTGGTGTGGTCCGGCATCCTTAGCGATTGGGAGCTTTCAAAGCCCGTTGGAGTTCAGGAAGCAGCATCAAGGGCTACGCAAGCAGAACGCATGGTACGTACATGAATGACATCACTTGCTTATAGCACCAATCTGACTTCACGTGCAGGGAACCTACCAGTTCATGTCCGTCAATCTCCTCACAAACATCACTAAGCCCGTCGAGATCTCGGACGAACTCGAGTCTTTCTTCCACGTCCTCGTCTACTACGCCATCCGCTACCTCCATTCGAATTGCAAACACGTCGATTCCTGGGTTGGCAACTACTTCCACACGTATGCCGGCCCCGGACGCATGCTCTGTTGCGGGCAGAAGTCGACCACCATCGAGTTCACTGGCCAGCTCCGCACGAGGGTCCTCGAAGGCCCCCTTTTATTCCACAGCCCCATGGACTTCGTCCTCAGCACCATACTCAAGAGCTTGACAGCGCACTACAAAGTCATGCAATACGAAGCGATGCAAGCCTCTCCTCCCTCCCCTCGACCTCAAAGAAAGCCCTTGCGTGAAGAGCCCTATGTACCCGTGGGGTTTGTCCCCTCGACGTCGAAGTACAAAGATCACCCTCAGGTTGCACAGTGGGAGGCACAATGGGAGTCAGAAACGCTAATGGACCGCAGTCCCACGCCCGACGATCGGGAACTAGCGACGAAGGTCGCAGATCACGAGTTCATGCTCGGGTTGCTCGCCCGACAGATCTGGAACTCCCGCTGGCGCATCGACGATCGCATGCCTAAGGCACAGGTTTCAGACGGAGGTACGCACACGAACGCGAAGTCACGGTCTCCAGAGACTCCACCACAGGCAGCGCCAGCGAGCAACAAGCGACAGCGGACGTCTGGGCCAGGGCGTAACATCTCTCTACCGGCGCACCTGCACACCTCCGCACGTCGTACGCGAAGTTGGGCCCGCACTCTCCCCATTCGCAGGGGCGCAAAGACATAGGCAGGATCACCGGACGTACATACGTCGCTCACGAGGAGGGTTCCCGACACTTGCGATAACCTCATCTTCCAAAACACCTCCCCTCCCTGTGCGTGACTTGATCGCTGTCAGGCCCGGATTTTATCCGTGTCTCCTACCAGCCGATTCTCCCTCAATTTCCATACTGCTCTGCTATTCTGGAGTGTTATTCTCCGCTATTTGCATCTACTTGTACAGTGATAGACTTGCGTCCCTTATACGTTATACCCCGTCCCCTTCATCTGTAGTGCCGCCGCCGCTCTAGTCATTCCGTGCACATCAGAGAGAAGGACTTGCGAAGCGGTTAACTTATCCATCGACTTCCGTAGTATCAATTATCATATAGCTCAAGTGTGTCGTACTTTGTGCTCTAGATATATCTTATCTTACGCCTTCTCGATTATGCTCGCTGAGACGCGATTGAGCGCCACAGCATCAGGCGCCCATACTCACGGTCGATGACGCGTCTCAGTTTCTATGCATACGACGACGATCCACCCCGCCAAGATTATGCAAATCAACGCCAGGGTACGACTTTGTGGCCGCATATCCAAAACACTGATAAGACGAATATCGCAATGCAATAGGTAGAAGTTCGGATTGATCGCGACGGTGCTGGAGATCCCGATCACTAACGCCTGGTATCCCAGTGCCCTATGGGTCACCTTCATCCCCAAATTTATTGTACATATTCAAGGATAAACTCACCTTTAAAAATGTGCGCCCGCATTATGCACTGCTGGATAGTACACTACTGTGAGTAGGCGATCACTTGATCACTTTCTCAGCCTGTCCTGAAATGGTAAGCGGTACGCGTGTCCATGTTTATTGTCCTTGACCTAACACATCTCCATAGCGGCCGTCAGACTCGCACCTTCTTTCCTGTCAATTTACCACATCGACGGTGACACGTACATCTGCGTACTCCATGACGACGTCCGCTGTTCTTCTCGCCGCAGAGGAATTCTGCCACGAGTTCCTCCCGCAACCACGCGATTTCTCCGACCGCAGTAAAGCGGAATCGAACCCATTCCATGCTCTAAGCAACGCTAACAGGTTGATTGAGAACGAACTTTCAGAGCTGATTGTGAGTTCCTTCTCCCATTCTCAACGGCTGAACTCACCCGTAGAGTAGGTGGCAGCGATCAACGACACTGGCCTTGTTTCCGGTTCCACGGCGTCAAGATATCATCTTCCTCCTGACTTCGAGTGTACAGATGGGACACAGCTGTCCACAGCACTCTTTCGCACCGGTGCTTTACCAACAGGAGAACACCCACATTGGGCCGACCAGAGTGTACCCATCCACGTTCAGACTCACCGCACTAACATCGACCCTTTCGATGCTGCCGCACCTCAAAATAACTATGGCGCACTTAACCGTTCTCGGACGGAGGTACTCGACTGTATCTCGGACATCGCAGAGATTCTCTTCGCTGCCCAGCAACGTGTCTTCCTCTTCATGCTATTCTTCGTCGGACGCAGGTTTCGCGTCCTGCGCTGGGATCGTGCCGGGGTGATCAGTACTCCTGCCATTGACTACTACGGCCACCCTCATATCCTCTGCGACATCCTGTGGCGGCTTGGACAGCTCGACGAGAGCTCGCTAGGGTTCGATCCCAGCGCCACTCGTATCCTTCCTGGCGACACCGACTTCACGCTAATGGACTTCGCCGGCCTCAAGACGGACACCGATCTGAGCGACACAGAACGTCGGCTTGACGAGTCCGAGGTTCGTGAACACCCCGTTTTCGAGTACGTTCGGTCGTTGTTTAGGACGTCGCTCTCCGACGACTGGCCGCGCTTCAAGCTTCATATAAACGACGGAGAGAGCTCCAAGTCGCACGCTTACCTCGTGGGGAAGCCTACCTTTTGTCCTCCCGAATTATTGGGTCGTGGCACGCGTGGCTACGTCGCATACGAGTGCGAGACAGGTCGTTTCGTGTGGCTCAAGGACGTGTGGCGCGCGTCGTATATGCTCACCAAGACTGAGGGCGAGGTTCTTCGGAAGCTCAACGCTGCTGGCGTGCCACACGTGCCCACTCTCGTCTGCGACGGTGACGTGCGCGATCAGGCTACGATCACCGCCGACTGGTGGGAGCGCATACAGGCTCGTCTTCTATCATCGGAACCCTCTTCGGCCACAGCAGTCCCTTCTTCATCGTCGGGCGGCAAGAAGCGGAAGAGGCGCCGCGCAAAATCTCTTCCGGACGGGATCCTCCGACAACACAGACACCATCGCATCGTTGTGGAGGAGGTGTGCATGCCACTGGATAAGTTTCGATACGGCCGTCAGCTCATCGCTGTTGTTTATGACTGCCTGCGTGGTGAGTTTTGACGCATTGTATGCCCGCATTCGTTCTGATTATTGTATTTGCAGCACACCACCAAGCGGCTACAAATTCGGAGACCCGCATTCTACACTGCGACATCAGCGGGGGTAATATTCTGATATACCCAAAAATTGTACGGGTTCCTGAGGGACAAATACCTACAGTTGTTTGGACAGGTGTCCTGACCGACTGGGAGCTGTCGAGACCATTGGACTCCCGTGAGGTAATGTCGAAAGTTACGCAGGCGGACCGCATGGTGGGTTGCTCTTTTATTCGTTAGGCATGAGTCGACTCACGACAAAGCGCAATCAGGGAACCTATCAGTTCATGTCAGTGAGCCTGCTCACGCGCATCACCAAGCCCGTGGAAATCTGCGACGAGCTGGAGTCATTCTTCCACGTCCTTGTCTACTACGCCGTGCACTACCTCCGCTCAAATTGCCCCGACATCTCCTCCTGGGTAGAAGACTACTTTCACAGATACGCGGGTCCGGAGTGCATGCACACATGCGGCCAGAAGTCGTACACGATGGAGGTCGCTGGCGGGCTTAGAATACGTTCCCCTGAGGGCCCCCTGCTCTTCCGTAGCCCCATGGACGACGTGCTTTCTGACATTCTGCAGAGCTTGCGGGCTCATTACAAGGTCATGAAGTACGATGCCGCCCAAGCTTCCGCTCCTCCTCCCCCTCCCAACACTCCTCCAGAGCCACTGTCCCTTATTCAACAGGCCGTCCTTGCCAAACACGGCAAGTACGACAGCGACCCTGAACAGGTCGCAAAATGGAGAGCTGAATCGCGGGCGCGCCGTGCAAACAAGGTGCCTACTCCAGAGGAACGTGAACTCGCGAAGCAGGTTGCAGATCACCACTTTATGCTCGACCGCCTTGCAAGAGCGCTCCAGGACCCATGGTCGCGAGACAACGATCGTATACCTGCTTCCTGTGACCGGGAACGTTCATCGGTCATCTCTAGCGGGGGTGGAGATACCGAGCCGAGGAGCTCGAAGCGACAGCGAACCTCCGGACCTGAGCTCAACGTGTCACTACCGGCTCGCCTGCACCCATCCGCTTCGCGCGCGCGACCTCGCGCCCGTACCCGCCTTCTCCGTGCGAAGGTAGCGCACGGGGTGGTGGCGTACACGTGTCGGCGACGACGAAATGCGGATGCCGGGTGAAAGGGTGAAGGAACAGCCTGTGACGATCGCGAGCTTTCAAGCCCAGTGAGAACCTACATGGGTTCCGCTGGTTTACGTCGGCGAAAGTCGTGTCAGAGCGGTTGAGGTCGGAAAGTCTCGGTTCATATTGGGCGGACGATTTCAGACGCTCAAACGCTGTCTCTAACTGACCTTATGGTGACTGGATCAGACGTGCATGTCCTGACACCGGTGACGTCGACGTATCTCTCGCTTGTCTCTAACGTGTCTCTAAAGTCTATGTACACCCTTAGCTTGTGCTCACAAACCATTGCATGTGCCCTTTGGACCAGCCACCCCAGGTGTCTGTGCGTGCGGCTGTTCGCTCCTACTACCCAGTTCGCAAACTTCTACAATCACTTCGATCCACTGCCCCCGCCCGCTGATGCTGTTATGCTCTCCACCCCCAGTTATGCCATATTTCCCATTTGACCCCAGACTCAAGGGGTTTGGGATGAGGGGGAGGATGAGGATGAGTCGGACGCGAGGAGGTGTTGGGTGGATGCGCAGAGGAGTTCTTTGGTACGTGCACCAACATCGCACATTTGCATTTTCTGCACCATTCTTCCCTCTCCTTCTCCATTTCAATCGCTCCTTCCTCAGTGAAGAGGAGTGTTATTTCATGCCCATCTTCTGCCACATTTTTCCCCTTTTCTCTCCATCAATCTCCTTTCTTGGTGAGGAGGGTAAGAATATGACGTCATGCGCTTTAAGCGCCGACGTTCAAATTCGCTCAAGGTACATTTTGTCTCTTTATTCACTACACCTACCATCTCTATCCCCTCGCGTGCAAGCCGTCTCCTCTAGGGTTTTCAGACTTTGATGCTTAACACTTGATCCCATGCCTTGCAACTTTAGCATACTACAATCAAGATGTCGGCTCGTATATTGTAAGTACTTCCTTCTCGATACAGCTTCCTGACAAGCCCTCGGAGACAACTGCGTCAAAAAAGCCACGCGCCCCTTGCAAGATGACGCGGTGGCCTCCCGCACCAGACCTGAAGGGTGCAAAGTACGTGGAAATCCACTCACCGTGCTAGGTCCCGGGTTCACTCACTCTAATAGGTGGGTTCATGCGCGCAAATGGTACACGGATGCCCATGGCACACTGGAGGCCTTCGAGGCGCACTACAAGACTCTGAGTTCCTCGTATCACAGGTAGGTCGCCCGCACTCTGTTCCTGTGTCTGCTTGATTAATTTGTCTTCGCAGAAACTCGGACACGTTGCTCCCTCGTTGACGGTACGTGAGGAGCACCGCTATTGAGTCCCATTTCTGAACCCTTCTGATGAGGCCACCTTCAGATTATCCCCAGTCTCGCAATCGGGCGCGTTCAAGTCGAACGTCGGAGGCATCGGCCTCCCACCTGTTTCAGTGGCTCGCAAGGTGGGCGGCTCCCATGCCAGTGGGATGAAAGGCTACTCCTGTCAGTATTCCACGTGTCCAAACATTTCCAGTCTGCTCCCGCTCTATTCTGTAGTTCTCGATTGTAGCTGTATATAGCACCGTGTAGCCATACGTTCCCATACGACCGTATACAGTATTAATTAATTTGTATTCAATGACACATATCGACAACAACCATCCCTGCCCAACCAGACCCGAGTGCGACCCGAGCGTAACCAGCCGCACCCGATAACACACAAACTGACCCGATGTATGGTCGTATGGCATTGTGCGACCATACAGCCTTATCTGACCGCACACAGCTGAAGTGGGGATATGCACGGAAGTTCGTATTATTTCGGGGTTCCCTACTGCATACCGTACTAATCGACCTAATACAGTAGAGACCATGTCGATTCTCACTGGGTTTCAAGGGCGGCCAGCTCATACTGAGGCGGAGGCATCACAAATACGGAGAGCCATACCATAGCAACGTTCACAAACAAGTCGGCGAGAGCAAGATCATCTGCGCGCCTGCGTCGCTGTCATTCGCGCGTTGACCTCTTTCGTTTGGTGTCTCTTCCGCGAATCTACTCCCTCCACCTTCGCTTATCGTACATTGGACGCGAAGGTATCATTGCGAATGACTCATTCGCTGGGTCTCTAGCAGAAGTTTCTCGTACTCTCATCGTACCTTGTAACTCGTGATTAATTGTAACGGCCTCATTCTAATATACCGGCAAAATCTCCAGACTACCTTGCCGATGACTCTTCTCACTGCCATCGGTCTGATGAGTCCAGGGGAGCGTGGCAGGAATTGGAGATCTGACCTCTATGACAATCAGGGCGGATACTGGGACCGATTATTACATTGGAAAATATGATAAGTACTTATGAAGCGTCGCATAGAGTATGGATGAAATAATCCGCGCGACGGTGTCATCCTTGCAGGTTATATAGTCGGCGAGATGCTGAATGGTCCTGGTATGATGCGGCAAATGCGAGGAGTGCAAACTCACAGGGTACAGATAGCTCAAGGCGATCGTGGGGGAAGAGATTCAGCGAAGGGGTATGACGTTGCACCTTCGGCGCGAGAAGCGACAGGTAGGTACTACGGGATGCTCGGGTGTACGAAGTAGTCGAGTACCTGTCACTAAAATAGTAAACTCGATCATACATCGCACAGCGACTCGCGAATGATATCAACGCGCGTGATGATGACAAACCTCGAGACATTCCTGTCAGACCGACACCAACGGAAACAAACGGGCCTTACGAGGCGCCGCAGGAAGGCCGCTGGGAGGCCTGTGCCGTGAGGAGTGATTGAAGTGTTGACGTGAACGTGCTGTTCGCATCGTAGAAGGCGAAGTGCATGCTCCGCGAGCGCATGAGAACCAGAGACATGTATCAATAGAAGAACTGCGCGGTTGCAGTCCATGGGAGAGGCCGACTCCGAGTCCTAGGTATAGCTGGCATAGATGCGAGGTGATATCACATCGAATCCTCGAACCTGGGCGTAGTAGCCTAAGGGCTGAGAGTTGTACATACCATACCCCCGAAAGCACGATAGCAGGAGGCAAGTTGAAGGTGACCAGCATCAATGGTAATTGCCAGTATCCGAAAAGTAGTGCCACGTGCGGTGGCGATGGCGAGCTGGCGCCCGTAATCTTCTTCATGACGACGGTGACCGTGAACTCCGCCTTCCCAGGCCATTCTCTCGCCGAAACTCTCTCTGCTATCGCACTCATGTATGTTGACATGACACTCTGTACAGATGCTCGCGTATTTGATTCCGTATGGATCTAGAGGGCTTTGTAGGTGAAACACGGTGATCACCGCGGCCACAAGAATGTCGTCCATTGCACCAAGAATACTATCGCTGACGTTCACAACCATTCACAGGGTACACTCTTCCCATGCTGCTATCGAACGGAAAGCAACAGGAACAGCGCCGTCGACTTCTACAGTGATGTTCGCCGATACGCAGCTAACGGGAGCCACACAGCACGTTTACGGGCTCTCATCGGAAGGTCTGCTGAATTCTCATCACATATCCTGTGCAACGATTACGAAGGGGCCGTGCGGCATGGACTACCTCGCTCAACTGTTCAGTCGCAGCTCAGGGCTGTTTCTGGTGAAACACTTGGCCTGCATGACATCATGATGCGAATTGCATGGCTGTCTCACCCCTCTCTCAGTTCCTTATAAAATGCTAATCACGCTGATTTTGAATGTCCAAACTTCGGTCGAGTTCGTTGGCGTCCCAATACGATGCAAGGCCGCGGAGGGAACCAGTCCTATAGAGGCCATGCGGCTCGAAGCACTAGCGTTTGAAGTATAGAGCCGTGAGTGTAAAGCCACTTTGATTGGTGAACAGCAGTGCTCCATTCGGGTCAATTACTGATCAACAAACTTAAAGAAGCGACCCTCACAACTATGAACACCGCGATGAGATCGATTGTAACTTCTCCTCTCACGTTTGCAGCATCACTGAATGTAGTATAAAGATTTCATTGCCCGACGCCCCACCACAACCCTGCGCTCCATCTAGGACAGGCATACTGAGCATCTCTGCGGTTGCGGATGCCTGTCGTTACAGCTCTCAGAGTGAACCTCGCGCTGACCTGCGTGGAGAGCGCACTCTACGGGGCGTTTGTCGTCCTCGCTGTCACCTCTCTTGTGGTCCTCATCGCCCGGCATGGGAAAGACACCGGTCTAAGCTCATCGCTGTCGCCAGCTGGTGTAATCCAGTCCCCGCTATGCATGGGTACCGTCATGTTACTCATAACCGTCACCGGGGTGAGTCTTATACGCCGATGTCTTCGACTTCTGTACGCGTTCCTGATGCTTTATCGGCCTTAGCACTGGATCACCACAGTCATACGTCTCTACGAAGCAATCAGGGACGAAACGGGCGGGACACAAGCTTCAGCGTATTACCTAACAGTAGAAGCGAAGCCGCACGTCGTAGCCACTGCGTTTGTAGTCGCGTCCGTTATAGTGGGAGATATCATTCTGGTGAGTGTACATCAACTGTCGTCAGCCTGTCTCCTGATGACGGCGATCAAGACGTACCGCATCTGGGTCGTTTGGCACAGGAAGTTTTCAATGATCATTTTTCCCATCCTATGCACGTTGGGATACACGGGTATGCTCATAGTTTATGAGCGTTCAAGTCGACAAAACTGACTTGCGACTTGCATAGCCACCGGCACAAGTGTCGTTGAACTGTTTGCGATCTTCAACAGAGGAGAAAGCATATTTGTGAGAGCCTCCCAGAAACGGATTATAACTACTGCAGCACTCACCCTCTCGTGAGTTCTTACTATGGGTTTATAGATTGATCCTCTGCTGACTCAGGCCGAACTCTGCTTCAGGACAAATGTTTACGGAACAGGTGAGCACGTCGCGTTCTTCGTATCTCGCGTGCTGTTCCATACTCGACCCTCTAGTCTCCATCGCATATCGCATTTGGGTGACTAACAGAGCTATGAAACATGGCCGCATGAAGGGCTCCAGTATAGGCTTATACGTGAGTCTCTCCTCATAGTCGTTCAAAGCGATCTGGCAGCGAACCTATCGTACAGGAAGCATTAGTCATTTTCATCGAGAGCGCGGCGCTTTACACGTACGTCGCTGCACCTATCCGTACGAATCGCCATGCTGAGCCGCTCCAGGTCATGGACGCTTTTCTTCCTTGTATCATACTCCGCCTCCTCACTCCTCGAAACCTTCGCCTTCCATTGCATCCCAGTTGTTACCGGCATCTCATTCATGCTCATCATCGTCCGCGTCGGCCTCGGCTTCTCCTGGTCCGAGGATACAGGGGAGAGCTTAGGAGTCACGACGCGCGTGCCGGTTGTCGGACGCCTGCCAACCCGTGGACAGGACTCGGGGGAGCCGTATCCGCTGCGCATGATCACGCTGAATGTGACACGAACCGTCGAGCGGGAGACGGACTTTGCTTTGCCGCAGTCGCCTGGGGACAAGGGGAGGAGGGGCAGCGTAGACGAGACGTTCAAGGATCTGACGAAGGATAGAGCAGAGTCGGTCTAGGTGGATTGTTTACATTGTATGTGTAGTAGCGTACCTCGTGTAGCAGCTGGATGGATGCGTCGTGCCGGAGCTCAGTCTCCCCAAAGGGCGGAGAAGCGCAGTCAGCCGCCATGTTTTTGCCGAATCGAGCGAATGCACGGACGGGTCCTGGGAAGCGCCCGTGGCACAGTGATATCATGTTTCGCGAACTGTTCATCATGTCTACCGAGTCTTGTCCGCTACGGCCTCGAGCCTACATCATCAAGTCTCTTGCTTAGAAACCTGACCTTTCCGTCGGTTGGGTGGGCTACTAGTATAAGATTTCGAGCCGCCCGGCGAGTTAGAAGGTAAACGAATGTAATGCTCAGCGTTCGGCCCGGTACGAACGGTGTGAATCAGTCAGAGGGTTTACAATTCCACGCAACTGGCTACGTAGCCACGCATGCACACAGTCGCGCGTTCGCTTTCGCAGTTACAACACAAGCGTGCAGTCGTGTAATCGCAGAGTCGGGTAAACGACGCTAAGGATCTTATTCTTGGTTCTCAGTGGCCCCTGCAACAAAGGTCTTTCCTTGCGCAATGTAGATCGACTATAGTCTAAATATTCTCTACCATTTATCCAGTTCTCAATGCGCTCAAAATGAGTCTACTCAAGGGGTTTGCAGGATATATAGACTTGAGCCATGCCCTTCGCCGAACTCCTGCCAGAGGGCGCTCCATGTACAACTTACAATAGACGCGCAGTCACACGACTGCGTGGCTGCATACACACAGAGCTTGGCAAGCTTCGCCATCAATCGACTGCGTGAATACGTGGTTACGCAGCCTGCTACGTAGCCAGTTGCATGAAATGGTAAACGTTCTCGAATCAGTAGAGTAGCGGACCTAGAAGGTAACCGAATGTATTGCTACGTAATGTGAGCCAATAATATGGTGGTATAGTACGGAGAAAGGGCTCACCTCAGCGTTCGGGGTACGAACGGTGAGGTGGGAGGTCCCGCGTATATGAGCAATGCCGTAAGGCACTATCGGACGTGTATCGTAACGATCAAAAGATACGGGAATTGCAAATAAGTACGAAAAAGGAAATACCGACGTCGGGAGGGCGCGTGCGCTTTGACCGGTGCCGGGAAATACAACAACTACTTAGGACCATCTGCTACAGAGGATGTTGATATAAGTGATTTTCTATGAAGCATCACACAGAAAGTGGAGGAATAAACTGTGCGATGGCAAATGATGATGATATTGTTAAGCGCCGCAGTGAGCGCAGCCCAAGTAAGTGGGGCTGCTACCAAGAGTCCCGGATGTGGATCAACGGCGACGGGCCGGGGCTAGCCGCGACACTTTATACTTACTTACTTACCAACATTGCCTGAGCGTCTAAAGCGACGGTCCCGAGTCCCGACGGTGCACAGCCTGAGGCGGGTCATTGATAGTATATGTATCCTGTCCGCACAGCGACCATGAGTACATCATCACCCCTCATTCGTCCGTAGCCCGTCGTAGAGGCCAGGCATGAAGTTCCTTGTCCCCTTCGCTCTCGTCTCGGCTGCGGTTGCGACCCCGGCCTTGTCTTTTCATGACAACAATGCCCAGCAGCCGATGATGGGCGACGTTGTTACGACTGAGTCGCACCCCGGATTTGACCTCGATCTGAGCGCGCCCTGTCTGGTGCAGCTCGAGGGTCAGGAGGAACCTATGATCATGACAGAACTTGAGAAGGTATGCATATTCTTAGTCATCTCTGCACCTTATTCGCGTCCTGAAAATATCGAGATCCAAGCGAAGGCTCATGGTATTAGGTTCTTTGACGTGTGAGTCCTACACATGGTAAATGTCCTCATATGCACTCATCGAGTGCACCAGAACCGACACCCCCGAACTCGGAACTCGCGCACACCTCAGGGTTGCCAACAAACGTGTGTTGTGCCTTGAACCTAACAGCCTTTGCGGTCGACGTTGAGCGGGACGCCGTATTAGCCTCCTACCCTGCGCCTAACAACACCCAAACGGTGAAGTCTGTCATCGAGTCATTGAAGATCCAGAATCTCCAGGATATACTCGCCAAGTTCACGAGCTTCCGCACACGCCGTAAGTCAGCTCCCACTGGGGTCTACGCAACCCAGCTCACAAGACGTACGTTATCCAGACTATCGTAGTCAGGTATTATTGCACACGCATGCTGAGCGCTTGTAGCACGCGGTGTATTGATCGAGTTCTAGACGGGGAAGGAGAGTCAGCGATGGCTGTTGAGAAAAATCACCGAAGTAAAACAGCTGATAATCGAGTAACAGCCGGGGTCTCACCTGATTTTGCATAGCTTACAGAGGAGTACGCTCCAGAGGCCTTGCAAGAGAGCATTTCTATTCGCGAGTTCGACCACAGTTGGCAGCAGAGCAGCATTGTATGTGCATTCAGTTACGTTTCTGCCCGCTGGTCTCACTGGAGCGTCCTCCCCAGATTGTTGGCATCAACGGCACTTCTGCGGACGATGATGGTGTCGTCATCCTCGGCGCACACTTGGACAGGTCTGTACACCAGCATAAACCGCTCGCGTGCTATCGCCTTACCAATGACCTCGTTAGTACCAATGACTCGCCGTTCCTGCCTGCCCCCGGTAAGTATGCCATCTAATCCTCTACAGAACTCTTCTGACAATAGCCCCAGGTGCTGACGACGACGGCTCTGGGACAACCAGTATCTTGGAAGCCTATCGCGCTTTGATTGAGGCAGGATTCCGGCCGGAGCGCACCGTCGAATTCCATTGGTATTCTGCCGAGGTATGTATCGTGCATGTCTATAGCTCAGAAGCGTGCGGCTTCATATCCCTTGAACTTCGTCAGGAAGGAGGGCTCCTCGGATCTCAAGCGGTGGTGAAGTCCTACGAGAGTCGCGGCGTCAACGTGATTGCCATGAGTCAGGTTCGTATTCATCGTTTCTTAGACTCTATCGCAGTCTCACAGCGTTCGCCGACAGTATGACATGACTGCATGGGTCAAGCGCGGCACCAAGGAGGAGGTTGGAATTGTCACTGATTACACTGATCCAGAGTCAGTATGCTAGCATTCATCGAGCGTTAGACGCCACGCCTGCTCACCGTGGCACTGCTTGCAGCTTGACTGAGTTCAACAAGAAACTCGTGGAACAGTACCTCTCTGTCCCCTGGGTAGAGACTAAGTGCGGTCACGCATGCAGCGACCAGTATGTTATAAGTAATTCCTAGGCGTCACACTGAGACTTTCCTCCCAATCTCAAAGTGCCTCGTGGAACAAGGCTGGATACCCTAGCGTGTTCACGATAGGTGCGCACGTCGGCATTGCCCATGTCTTTTGACGGTGCTCATGTTTGGCTTTCCTATGCCACCCCGTGATCTGATCCATTAGAGTCCGCATACGAGAACGTGAATGTTCAGTATGTCCATACCCAGAACGAGTGCGCGAAGTCCGACATTCTGTACAAGCGCTATACGTACTGACTTCGGTATCATCCGCAGCACATACGACATCTCAGATGAGTTCAGCTTCGAGCACATGCTCGAGTTCTCCAAGCTCGCTGTTGGCTTTGCTATCGAGCTCGGAGGGTGGAAGAAGTCTTCATGACACGCGACTTCGTAGCAGGTCTGTTCCATCTAGCGCTCTTGCATGTGCACCGTACGCACACCTCCCCAAGGACGCGTGCCGTTGCCAACGGTGGAAGGCGAAGACCAAGTCGCCCCTGATTTTCCGTGATCACAGCCTAGTTGCGTCCAGTTTTCTCTCCACGTGCCTAACCTTCTGGAATCACTTGATATATGTGGCATGTCGGGACATACGCCTTCCAATCAGACGACAGGGAACGCGAATTTTCACTCTCGTCGGAAAGCCTTCATGCCCCTCCATGATGAGAATCGCAAGACGGTGATGTACTTCATTCGGACTTTGTGTCCAGGTCGCCGGCTTTCTCATTGCTAACAGTTCAGTATGGTGCGAGGGTGAGACCTCAACATACCTACATAGTACATTCCGGCGAGTCGTGTTGCTGCTACTGTGGCCCCTGCTTTGTTCAGGCTGCTACTAGCTGCAAGTGCCCGTGTTTCTCAATCATCGCAGAGCTCGAACCGTAGCACACGTCTACTTTTGTTTTGAATTGGTGCCCTGTATTTCCTCATGTAGCAGCCCATGGATGACTGCTACGGTGCTGCGAGTGCTCAAAACCCGAACTCAGCCACATTATTGCTAAATCGAGCGGATGCGAAGAGGCTGTGCGGGTCCTGTGAAGCGCCTGATATGCGGTGATGCGTGTCTCGCAACCTCGATGACCTGTTCATTCACTCCTTGTCTGTGTGGTTCTGTCCTCACATATCTATTCTCTCACTAGATCCTTCAACGCCACGCAAGCAGTAACTGAAGAAGCTGTGAGTTGTGGATACTAGGACTATCTAGACGCCTATCTACGTCTTTGGCCAACGCCCCCCTTCGGTACTATCGAGCTGGAGTGCAAGCCATCCATTTCAAGGAAGCCAGCATTAATGACAGATGGAGAGAGAAACACGGAATCAAACCGCTGAATGCAGGGAATCTTATGCGCTGACCTCCCGATTTCCTGCGCAATGCTCTTGATGGGCCGTAAGGAGGTGGCACAGCCCAGCAAACGCCGCCACGCGGCAAGCGTTTCGCACCATAATCGCATATCTGGAAACCGCGTTATCGTAGGGCATGTGGATCTCCCGTTTGCTGCTTTGGTAAGTCCGAGTCGCCGCTCTCATACTATCTCTGTATAACCCGTCTTCGCGTTCTCTCCGAGTCTGCCTACCTCGGAGGCAGCCCGGAATCGAGGCGAGGAGCAGAGACGCAGGTCTCTTGTGCATTCACGCATAGCCTTACCAACTCTGGAATGAGCCTCGATGCATCAGCTCAGTATATATCTATCATTAGTCAAGCGTGAGCGGGAAGTGCGCCATTTCCCATTCCACGTCTTCTTCGAAGCTGTATCCTGATATCCCCATCCTTGATCAGGTGTCCCATTCCTGGTGTCCTTCTATTCTCTCGCGTCTGTTATAAAGGTGTGGGTCCGAGAGGCCAGACCTGCCGACTTGCTCGGCTGCCACTACGACTCGGATGGCCGTCGTCTCTGTCCTACGCGTGAACCTTGCCCTGACTTGCGTCGAAAGCGCGCTCTTTGGCATCTTTTTCGTGTTAGCGATAACGTCCCTGGCGGTGCTGATTGCACGTCACGGGAGGCCCCCCCTTACCACCTCTCCGTCGCTCTCTTTCGGCCATGCTCTGAGGTCTCCACTACTGCTTGGGACCATTCTACTGCTAATCACAGTCAGCGGGGTGAGTGCTGCATCATCGCCCGCAGCTGCGTGCTCATCGTGGACCACACGTAGCATTGGTGCGCAACGGTGCTGCGGCTCTTCCAAGCGCTGTTGGTGTACGACAACGGGCAACATCCTGAACAGTACTATCTCATCGTAGAGGCAATTCCTCATGTCGTGGCGACCGCGTCTGTCATCACCTCCGTGATAGTGGGCGACATCATCTTGGTGCGTCTGTTGGAGTATGAAGCGGCGCCGCACTCCTTATTCCCGGGTCGCTTCGCCGCCTAGACATACCGAGTCTGGGTTGTATGGGATAGGAAGCTCGCTATGGTGATTTTTCCCGCAATGTGCATTTGCGCGTACATCGGTATGCACAGGCCATCCATCATATGGCGTATCGATGAGCAAAATCAATTGACCTTTTGCATTTCAGCTGCCGGAATCTGCGTTGTCGAGCTATTCGCAGCCTTCAAGACAGGGGAGAGTATTTTTGCGCTTGCATCTCAGCGCCGGGTGATCACAACGGCAGCGTTGACGCTCTCGTGAGTTCCTTGAGTTCTGGTAGCAGGAAACAACTCTAAATCTGACCTACAGGACGAATATATATGGCACAGGTATGACCATTCTACCGTAATGAATGTCAGGGTCCACTCACTTGACTCTCCTAGGCTCCATAGCATATCGTATCTGGTCCACCAACAGAGCCCTGAAACACGAACGCATGTTGGCACCAGCCTTAAGTCTTTCGGTAGGTGCCTGCACTGTTTCTGGTGTCGAATCGAACCCATATCCCAGTCGTTTCCTAGGAAGCCCTGGTCATATTTGTAGAAAGCGCCGCGCTGTACACGTATGTGGTATACTTCACTCATACTTGAACTGCACACTGACTCGGACTCGTTGTGACCATACTTAGCTTCTGGATCCTCTTCTTCCTCGTGTCCTACTGCGCATCCTCCACTCTCGAGGCGTTCGCATTCCACTGCATACCCGCCGCGACCGGCATCTCTTTCATGCTCATCATCGTCCGCGTGGGCCTCGGGTTCTCATGGTCGGAGATCGAAAGTGCCAGGCTGGGCATCGTGGATCTAGCTTCGCTTTCGCGCATGCAGGCGTGTCGCAGTCAGGATGGCAACACTGGCACCGGGTACCCGCCGACGATCATCAACCTCAACGTGACAAGGACGGTGGAGACTCGAATGGAGACGGACTTTGCGCTGCCTCAGGCGAGCGTGAAGAGGGATGGAGGGTCGGATATTGGGAAGAAATCAGGGGAGTGCGTATGAGAGTTAGTAGAAGCTAAACGGTCTGTGGCTTAAGAAGTCAAGACATATGCTCTGAGTCATCACCTCGCCGTCTGACTGTGAATGACCTTAGCTGACTCCGCAGGACTGCCGGGATAGCTCAGCTGGGAGAGCAACAGACTGAAGTTCTGGAGGTCGCGTGTTCAATCCACGCTCCTGGCATTGAGTTTGGTTTTGTCGAATGTCGCGCCCGATCTTCGCAGGTAAGATGTAACGTGGATCTTACATTGACAGCTTGCTCTTGGAATTTCATGGAATGTGTATGTTTGTCGAGATCCTACCATGCTGGACCGGCACATTCCCTCTAGTCACAGCCCAAGGACACCGACTCATTGCGCCAGCTACTTTGTTCTACGGTATATCAACTGCTGATGATCTGATACAGTACAGTGCAGCCATCCGTCCGGACAACCACAAGGCCGCCGAAAGGTCAAAACTCTCCACGATGTCAAAATAGTGGCTAACGTCCGTCACGACCTTGCACTCTTGCATTGACGGTGTAATTTGTGTTTGGTGCGTGGAGGTTGCCGACCCTCAGCAGCGTTAATTGCGAGCGAAGACTAACGGCGAGACCACAGTATCGTTCGAACTCCCCAGAAAACACAATAACACTATTGTCGAATGGCAGAGGCCTGTATAGCAAAATACAAAATCACAACGGTGGCCGTCCGGCTGACCATCTATGGTGGCCATCAAAGCTCCGTGTTTCTTTTGATCGCCCGGAACACGCTCGTGGGTGCCACCGCTGCGGGCGTTTGTCCTGCAGCCCGACTTGGTCTCCCCATGACAAAAGAGGTATTTTGCCCCAGCACAGCTATCACGACGGGCATTGGCCAATGTCCCGGACCCAAACTGGGACAGAGAAATGGCCTGGGAATGGATGCCTGTCACAGGTTATGTCCCAAAGCCTAGCTCCGGACCCGAGCCAGTGGGCGCTCTGATACTATAAAGAGGATATTGGCGCTCGGAACTGTGTATATGCGCTTATGTGATTGGCTTTGTCAGCATTGGTATTTCCCTTTAGGGGTTCAAGCGCCGGATGGCTCGGGTCCGGAGCTAGGCTTTGGGACAGAACCTGTGACAGGCATCCATTCCCAGGCCATTTCTCTGTCCCAGTTTGGGTCCGGGACATTGGCCAATGCCCGTGTATGGGCACAATCAATCCCGCTCCGTCTCCGCCATGACCTCGGCAGTCAAGCACCGCGCCGCGCATTGCTCTGCAGTATGTACATTATGAGAATCAGGTGTCTGATTTGGCAAAATGACTCTCTGGTACACATCTAGTTCCGTGATGTGCTAATAATAGAGCTGCAGTCTTGGCTCGAGCACTGCTTGGTATCCCTTCGGGTGAAACGGCAGTCCTATCCCATCCCGTTGCCGACGCACGCCAACAGGCGCAGAAAAGGTCGTAAACATGAGAGCCATACTTTCCCAGAAGATTTACAACACTTTCAGAAAGAGCGATGCTAAGTGGTGCCCGTCGTGCGAGCAGGGACGGGGCGAGGTGGCTGTGCCACTTCCTGTCGCAAGTCTACTAACCACCGTCACTTCAAAAGCCCTGCCCAAGTCTACAACCCTCGTCTGGCGCATCTCACCCTAAAGTTCGCAGAAGCTGATTTCCACACCATATTCGTATTTCATCAATGCTACCTTACATACAGTTCCACTGTGATCGATGAGCGTTGATGGTTTCGGCGCTTATTGCGATCATAAGCGAGCCTCGCGGCGCCCGATATGGCATCCCAACTTGGACTCGAACGGCCACCATCGCTTCGCTTTGTCGGGGCAAAACGCATTGTTCCCCAGTTCTAGTACTTGACTCAGGTCTCGGATACTTCATCTCCATTTTCTACCATCACCTTCCCTGCCGGTCCGAGCCACTACCCCGCGAGCGAAATCGTCGACCAGATATAAGGCGCCTCTCCCTCAGTATGTTCCTTTGCTGCTCTCACGTCCTCATCATGACTGACACACTCCACCTTGTTACTGGCACCCCTCTGTCTCACGGCTCCCGCACTCGTGACGAACAGTCTATTCTCGCCGATTCTAATCGCGAACAGCTTGACCAGAGACGACGCAAGTTCGCCGACGACATGGCCCACAAAGCCGTTCACGCCGAGCAGACGGAGTTCTTCGACGCTTTTTTCCCTAATCCAAAGAATACATCCGACACACCCTCTCGGCCTCAACTCCACGAAAACCCTTTCGCGGCATTGTCTGACGCGGAGAAGCTGAATGAAGCCGTCGTCCGAGCCGCATTCGTGAGTGGTTAGGAAAGTTGGATTACCGAACAACATACTCATTACCCATATGTAGACCAAGGCCATCAACGATCACGATCTCGTCCCCGGATTTAAGCTTCGCGAGTGTGGAGAGCGTCCTGATCCCTCGACTCTCGATCCAGAACGCCAGAAGGTCGACGCTGCCTTCTTCCGGAACGAGCATGCCCCTACCGACGTTCGCCAGAGCTGGGCCGACCAGATACTACCAGTCGAGTTCAAACGCGACGACGTCTCGGTCGACCCCTTCGACGACGAGAAGGCCAATATCAGCACCGAGACCGAGAACCGCAGGAAGGTCCGCGGTCAGATCATCAGCTACGCCGAGCTCGTCTACACCGTCCAGCATCGCGTGGCCCTCTTCATGCTCGTCGTCGTCGGTGTCAATGTCCGCTTCGTACGATTTGATCGGTCTGGGGCTGTGGTTACGAGGGCCCTCAACTACGTCCACAACTGGGAGATCTTCTGCGACATCCTCTGGCGGATTGGCCAATGCACTGACACTCAACTCGGCCTCGATCCCACTGCGACACGCCTCTATCTCGGCGAGCGCGACTTTGTCCGCATGAGTAGCTACGCCCGCTCACACGATGACGACGTCGACGAGAAAGAGCGGGACCTGAAGCCTGGCGAGCTGCCTAAGAAACGGGTCTTCAAGTACGTTCGTGCCATGTTCATAGACGCCGTCAGATCTCCCTGGCCCCGCTACCGTCTAGAGGTACCCGACGGGTCCTCTACTCGCAAGTTTCTTGTCGCGAAACCAACGTTCCGTGCGAGAGGCATGGCGGGCCGCGGCACCCGTGGTTACGTCGCTTTGGATTGTGCTACCGGAGAGTTCGTATGGCTGAAGGACGCCTGGCGCGCTCAATACCTCCTCGTCGAGAAGGAGGGTGATGTGTTGAGCATGCTCAACAAGGCAAACGTCAAGCACGTCCCGACCCTCATCTGTCACGGTGACATCGCGGGTCAGGAGACTCTGACCCCCAAGTGGTGGGAAGACAAGCACGCACGAGCTGCCGACCTGGCCTCATCGCAGTCTGTGGGGCGTGATTTCTCACTGTCTCCGTCTCCATCTCCATCTCCATCTCCGTCTTCTGGGGCCATGAAGCGCAAGCATGATGATGAGAGGTCCAAAGACAGTGTCGCGCCGCCGAAGGGAGCCGACGGTGGCACTGGCACTGGTGCATCATCGGGGTCTCAGGATTAATCTCCTCTTAGACCGCACCAACACTATCGTCTGGTGGAGAAGGAGGTGTGCATGTCCTTGGAGAAATTCGAGCACGGGTTGCAGCTCGTCTCGCTCGTGCTGGATTGTCTTGTTGGTATGCGTCCCCGCTTTGTTCAACCTAGTCTAGTGGGATCAATGATCCACAGCACATTCTCAGGCCGCAACGCTTCCCGAGCCCTTTACCAAGATACTTCATCGTGACATCAGCGGCGGCAACATCCTCATCCTTCCTTGCCTCCACGAAGAACCCGGTGGTAGTTATATCGAATGGTCCGGTCTTCTCACCGATTGGGAGATGTCTAAACCGCTGCCAGACGGCGTGGCGGGCGAGGCAAGTCAACCTGAGCGCACAGTAAGTGCTCCATCAATCCTCTTATGATAACTTCCCTCATTTGGATGCACTAGGGCACCTGGCAATTTCTGTCTGTAGCAATACTGTCCCGCCTGAAAGAGGTCGAGATTTGCGACGAGCTGGAGTCATTCTTCTACGTCATACTCTACTATGCGGTGCGCTACCTTCGATCAAACATCGGCGACGGGGTGATCGGAACCTGGATCCACACCTTCTTTGATACATATGGCTTTGACGGCAAGACATATGTCTGCGGCCAGGCGAAACTGAACGCGATCGAAAACGGCAAACTCATTATCTCGGCGGGGAAAACTCTGAAGTTCGACAGCCCGATGGACGACGTTATCGCTGAACTCCTTTCGTGGTTCAAGGCCCATCATACCGTCACTATGCACGAATTGAAGTCCCAGGAGCTCAAAAATAACCCCTCAGCGTCTCGTAACGCATCTACTTCGACATCTGTGGTAAAGTCCTTCAGCGCTCGCCGCCGCCGTCGGCCATCCAAGTCCCAGGCGCTGCAAGAAGTCATGTCAACAACGCCTAGTCAAGCCGAACAACGCCCGTCAGAGAAGGAATTAAAACTCTCCGGCCTGCTTAAAGCGCATCGTGATATGCATGATTGGCTCGCCGGAGCCATCGATCTTGAGAAACCTGACGCCTTGGCGTGGAAGATGGACGACAAGGTCGGCGAGCGTATCCCCAAGGATTACCATCCCCCGGCCCAGGTTTTCGGGCCTACCCTCCCTGCCACCCTTGCCCACATCAAGAGGCCGAGACTCGAGAAGCCGAAACTCGAGGACGAGAGAGAGGCAATGCCCTTCTCCCGCCTCACTGCGCCTGGCGACCTGCCGCCGCGTGAACCCAGGACGCCTCAGAGGAAGCCACCTTTTGTTTTCAAGACTGGACACCCTATACTAGAGTGGGAATAGGTGACTATGCCGTCCGCGGTCGTCTACGCTGGTTGTCGCTCTCGTTGCTGCCATCATGTAACCATATTCACCACTACGTACGATATCTTACCCTATTGCAGTCTCTAGCATACAATATCGTGTATATCTATCGCAATGAGTGTAGCTTTCTTGTTCAGTCCTTCGTGCTTGGCCGACACGTCGCGGTCGGGGATCTGAGGTCATCGCAACCGTACTCAGTGATTCCGTGGCTCGCGTCGAGAGCGCAGTGTGGCTGTGCTCAAGGCTATACATTTGTAACTACTTAGCGCCAGCACCGACGGACTCGTCGGATATGCGGACACTCATGCATCAGAAACTACCGGGATTATACGCCCGTATGGAATAGTGAGCAGTGCCTCTGAGTTATCAAAAGTCTCCATACGCCTCCTCTGACGCCCTATACTCTTGGTCTCTAGCGGAGTGTCGCGCCGTAGCGTCGGCTTAATGCGCCTCAGGCATATCCGACACCCAACTAATATCAGCATGCAGCAGTTTGGTTGCAACGATTAGGGAGAGGAGCAGGAACAGCATTAGCTCGCGACATCATCAGGCTGAGAGTTCACCCCAAGCTGATCAGACATCGCCCAGCCGCTCATGCTGCACAGATGGGAGTGATATGGAGCATTTTCAGAACAGAGCCACGTCATGAACCAACCTGTACGGCTTCTTACCAGGGCAGATACAAGCTGATTATGAACAATCAGGAATGTTTGCGGTTTTGGCGCTAATCGGGAGTCCAAGCCTCGGCCTCAAGCGTCGCATCACCCAATAAGGATTCCCAACTTGCGCTCGGACGGCCACCATCACTTTGCTTCGTCGTTCTTGTGGAAAAGACTCGCTGGGCTCATCCTCTCTCGGGGTATCAGACATCGTTCCCGATTGTGACGCCACCTGCCACACACCCGGCACCCAATCAATCACAACGACGCGGTTTTCGACAACCTGCCTCTCTGCCTCTGTACGTTTCTCATCTGCGTAAATCTTCCTATCTCAACTCACAATATATGCCCCCTGGTTACCACACCATATGCTTGAATACCATATTCGGCGCGGGCAATCCAGTTTGCTATTAGTATGGCCCAATCTGCAGTGTTTGTGGAACATGAGGAGTTTATCAACGCCTTCTTTCCTGTGCCGAACATTTCCTCTGCGAGGGAAGTGCGACTGCAACCACTAAAGACGAATCCATTTGCGACGCTGTCAAACGCAGACAAGCTGAACGAAGTGGTCGTCCAAGCTGCCTTTGTGAGTGATGGTTATCACTGACACCCATATTTCAACCCGTGTGCTGATCATGCGGGAACAGAGCAAGGCTGTCAACGAACACAATCTCATCCCCGGTTTCAGACTTCGCGATTGTGGGCGGCGTCCTGATCTTACTAGTTGCCAGTCACGTAAGGTCGACTCGGCCCTTTTCCGGAACGAGCGCGCCACTGCCTCCTTGCGCCAGCCTTGGGCTGATCAAGTATTGCCAGTCGAGTTCACCCGCGACCCCGTCTCTTTCGATTACTCAAACGACCCCAAAAAGAGTGTCGGGTCGGCGGATGATCAGCGCGATAGAGCACTTGATCAAATCGCCAGTCGCGCCGAGCTCATCCACGCTGTTCAGCATCGAGTGGCTCTCTTTATGCTCGTCGTCACCGGCCCCCAAATCCGCTTCGTACGATGGGATCGGTCTGGGTCCGTGGTTACAGAGCCGCTCAACTACGTCAAGCACTGGGAGCTCTTCTGCGACATCCTCTGGCGCATTGGCCAATGCACGGACGTCCAGCTCGGCTTCGATCCTACCGCCGCGCGCCTTTCTCCCGGCGATCCGGACTATGTCCGTATGACTACCGCCGCCCGCCCACAGCCCACCGACGTTGACGAGAAGGAGCGCAAGCTTGCTCCTGGGGAGATATCCCGTGAAGGTCCCGTCGTCTTCAAGTACGTCCGCGCCATGTTCAACGAAGCCGTCAACTCTCCCTGGCCCCGCTACCGTCTCGAGGTACCCAACGGCGCCTCTTCCCGCGCCTTCCTCGTCGCAAAACCCACGTTCCGCTCTCCTCGTGGGGCGGTCCGGGGTACACGCGGCTACGTTGCCTTGGACTGTGCCACAGGGGAGCTCGTGTGGCTGAAGGACACCTGGCGTGCTCATCACCTCATCAGCGACAAAGAAGGCGACGTGTTGGGCAGACTGAACGAGGCCCGTGTCGGGTATGTCCCGACTCTCATCTGCCACGGAGACATCGCGGGCCAAGACACCCTGACCCTCGATTGGTGGGCACGGACTCAGAACCCACGGACTACCGACCCCCCGAAGTCTGCAGAGTCGCCCACGCACGACGCTCCTCCGTATCCGCATCCTTCTGCCCCTTCGTCTTCGGGGGCCCTCAAGCGCAAGCGCGACGACGACTCGGGGAGGTCCGAGGACGGTATCCCGCTGCCGAAGCGAGTCAAGACTGGTTCGGGACTCCCAGCGATCCTAGAAGACTGTCCTTTCCAACTGTACCGACACTACCGGCTGGCCGAGAAGGAGGTGTGCATGAGCTTGGAGAAGTTCCAGAACGGGCGCCAGCTTGTCTTCCTCGTGTCCTGCGGCCTGGACGGTAAGCGTGTCGGGCTATCTATCTCAGCCAGCCTCACTAACAGATTGTTCGACAGCTCACCGCCAGGCCGCGACGCTGCCCTCGAACCCGGTCCTGCATGGTGATGTCAGTGGCGGCAACATTTTGATCCTTCCCCGCATCTCCCAGAAAGCAGATGGCGCCTTCATTGAATGGACTGGCCTCCTGAATGACTGGGAGATGTCGATACCCATCAACAGCAAGACGACGACACCGATCGACTACGAGAAGAGGTCGGATCGAGCACGTCAACCTACACGACCAGTATGTGTTTCACCATACCTAATGTCACCGCCATTCTCATCACTATCTTCTTTTTCCAGGGCACTTTCCAGTTCCAGTCCGTGGCACTGCTCACTCGCCGCAAGAAGGAGGTCGAGATCTATGACGAACTCGAGTCGTTCTTCTGGGTCATCCTCTTCTACGGGGTGCGGTACCTCCGCACGAACATCCCGAGGACGATGATCGACGCCTGGATCGAAGACTTCTTCGACCCGCACGAGGACGGCGACGAGAAGCTCGGTTGCAGCCCCAGGAAGCTGTACGCGATCAAAACCCAATGGCTCACCGCTATCGGCCCGCACGCCTTGAAGTTCGATAGTCGCATGGACAACGTGATTGCCGACCTTGAGTGGATGTTCAACGACCACTATGCCACCTGGGAGGCATGGGGCTGGCACGAGCCCTCGGGAATCGACTGGGACTATCGCGAGCTTGGCCTCACGCACGATGCGATGTTGGAAGAACTCCGTATCAAGCTTGAGCGACCTTACCGTGACAATCCAGATTGGAAGTTGAACGACAAGATCGGCGAAGATGTTCCCAAGCAAGACGGCCAGACGAGCTCGACGTCGCCTGGAAGGCTCCTACGCACGAATCCGAAGCTCCACGCGCTGGAAAGGGCTGCGCACTGCTCCTACCCCCATCGTCACCAGCCCCGCCGAGATCCCAGGATTCTCTAGGTGGTTATCTAGCACCAATTACGTTGCTGAACTTCGTTGCGTTCACTGCGTCAGCCTCCGTTGTATGATAGCACCCTTACACATTCCAACAGTATATCGTGACTATTGGTGCCTTGTGACAGAGAGCTATTGAGGCGCCTTGAACTCCCTTCGCTGGGCCCTGCTCGATGAGGTTGCGGAGCGTCTGACTACCCCATTGGGCTCGCATATTGTTCGGCTCCCAGCCGACCTGAGCATGTTTTTTCGAAGGGGCCTATCGATATACAAACCGCTGTACTTCCCCGTCTAGACCGGAAGGCCTTCCGAGTCTCGAGTTTCAACGAGTGCCGGACTCTTACCGCACATCGAAGAGTGGGATCGAGGGCTACCGGGAATCGAGAAAAGACAATGACTGCCCACTGACCTCTCCATCACTAGCACTGCGCGGCGCGCCCGCCCAACAAGCACCAAAAAGTCTATCATTTACGACAACAAAGGCAGACTACGCGATAGCGATACATACATAGATCTCAAGCCACAGAGCTCATAGTCCGATCACAATCTAGGTAACGACGTGTGTAGTATTTACATTTGACATTCGCGGCTTCTGCTGCTCGACACCCTACGACGGAACCAACTGTCCATGGAACAGGAACAAGAACGTAAACGAGGAAGGCCCCCATCGCACGCTGCCTGACGCACACGTCGCGCGCCGTCGTCTGCATCTACGACAAGAGCATGTAGAGACTGCCCGACTGCCGCACACGCAAACTCGAAGACCAAGTCCTCGTAGCATGGGACAGAGTAGCAGCGACATGTCGAGGTAGACGTACGCGTGGGGCAGGAGACGGGAGAAAGAGGAAACACCAAGACTACAACGCGACCGAGACGCAAGACACGGACACGGACACGGACACGGGTACGCGGAGAGAACAAGAAGCGATCGGGGGGACAGGGGGATGGTCGTACAAAAAGAACACGACAGCGGGCGCGTCTGAGGCACCGCGGGAGAGGAAACAAAACAGCGTATAGGTACAGATGAGAAGAGTAACGACTAGCGACTACTACTTCAACTTCGAGGGCGCACAACGTCTACCGAGTGTGATGTGATGGATGGGAGTGGGAGGAGGGAGAGACTAGGGCTACTGGTACAGAGGGGTACGGACTACGGCCTAAAACTGGCGGACCGATGCAATTGTACGATACTGGAGGCATAGACGGGAGAACTCGTATCAGCTACGGAAAACAAACAACAAGCGCGACGGGGCGGGGAGCGGGGGGCGCCCGAAACACACAAGGCCCAAGGAAGCGACGACTATCGTACACAGACCACATCAGGAACCAGAACAAGGACAAGCGACGAGCAGATAGCGAGGGAGAGCATAGACGACGACGACGACGAGCAGAGAGGCAGAGAGCACAGCTGAAGAGAAGGTCTACATGCACATACAGATGCGCATGCGCACCGCTCACGCCCCTCCGCCGCCACCGGTGCCGCCTCCCGCCACAGTGCCGGTGCCGCCACCAGCACTGTTCCTGACGTCGCTCTCGCCAATCTCCTGCATGCTCGTCCCGCTCCCCGTCGTTGCCGACGACGCAGCAGCCTGCGCATAGCTCCCATTGTAATGCGGCCACGGCGGCATCGCTGAATACGCAGCGTAGCCGTGAGGCGGCGGGGGAGGGTAGTACGCGTACCCTGATGCCGAAGTCGCCGACGAGGCGTCAGCGGTGTACGTTGTGTACGTCGAGGAAGACGCGGTAGTGGAGGCAGGTGGAGGCGAGGGACTCTCCTGGGGAGGCGTTGTGGCAGCCGCAGCAGCCGGAAGACCTGCCGGATAGGGCGCAGGAGAGTACGGGAGAGGATAGGCAGGTGGCGGCGGCGCCTGGTAATAGCCACCATACGGCGCGTAATGGGAGGAGACGCTGGGGTCAGGGTACCCTGGCGCAGGCTGGTGCACGGAGGCCATTGGCTGCGTGGGCGACTCGCCCCCAGTGGCCTCTGACTGGCTCGAAGCCGAATTATTCTTCTTCCGCGAGCGCTTCGGAGGGTTCGAGCCCGTGGACCCGTACGGCTCGTACCGTTTCGCACGCTTGGACCCTCCAGCATCGCCGTCGGCGTAGTACCCATTCGAGAGCGGTGCGGGGAGGAGACGAGGAGACAGGTCGACGTCGTCGGCTTCACCACGGTAACGGGGGATCCCATCGACGCCAATTTCCACCTTCGGAGGATTACGGAAGTGCGTCTTGTCCAGGTATTCCGGGCTGATCGTCAGCGACGCAAGCTCGGGTAGCGATGACGGAGACCGCAGGCGCCCTTGCTCGACGTCTTCGATCTTGTAGTAAGAGATCAGGTGTTGGGCGACGCCGCCAATGGTGAGCGAGAACGTCTACGACACACGGTCAGCACTACGACTCTCATTCGGTGTAATTGGAATAGACGTGGTAAAGGGTTTCGCGTTCATAGAACGGAACTCGCGGTGACGCCAATGCCGCACGTTGACGGCATGTCTGCATTGATGCCCCAGAGCGGCCGCGCGATCTGTCAACGAGGAAGGGAAGCCGGTTCCTCGCTACTTATAAGGTTCTGCTGACCACAAAAGCCCAATCCCGTCACAGATAACGCCGATAGAAGGTACCCCAAGGACGACCCAGACCCTCCGACCTGCGTATGAACGTTGCTTGCCGCCTGCACCAGACTTACAACAAATTACTCGTGGTGTGGCGGGATTAAGCGTGGTCAGGAACGCGTGTGATGGCTCTCGCGCCAGTGTCGTGGACTTGGTCCGCCGAAGCAGAAGTGGCGTTCATGTCGACTCAGCAAAGTACGGCACAGCTAAGAAATGGGGTCATGGTGACAAAGGCAAGGAGCCACAAATAGCACAATGACGCCATTCCCACCCAGAAGAGCAGGATGAACCCCGCACCGCTGCTTCTGCGGCGAGACCAGTGACTGCATCGGACGCCAGCCAGGCACAGCTTCGCAGCAGGGTCGCTATTGTGGTCTAGAGCCCCACGCGAACGCGTCGCCGCGAGTATGAAGGTTGGCTGTTCTGCGAACAGACAGCCCGACAACCGTGCACTCCTCGATGACGACTGGCAGGGTAACCGTTGCGGACGAGTAACATGCCAGCCACTGAACAACGGCGGGACGCAGGATGACTTCTCGGAGCGGACTGTGGGCTGAGCAAGAGCGAGCGATAAGAAGCACCCATTCGGAGCTCAGTGATACGCACTGTGCGAGCCGCAAGCAATCAGAGACACGCTCGCTGTTGTGTTGAGCGACGGTCGCGCGCGGAGAGATAGGGGCAGGCGGGTAGCCCATCACCCATCGCCGATAGAACGAATATAGTGACAGTTCAACAACGGAGGGTCGCCTTCTCATGAGTGGTCTTCGTCAAATGACGATGCTCTCATGTAATCTGCAAGGTCGTGCAGGAAGAGACAATGGATCGCCTCACCCGCATCTGTCAATGCAGGCATGTGTAATGGCTATATGCGCCGAGAACAGCTCATGGACCCTTCTTAGGACCGGATTGGGTGCTCCACATCTGGTCAGAGTAATCGGCTTCGCGGCGCTAGATTGGCAGCTTGGCGGGATTGGGGATACCAGGGGAACGTACGACGTTTATCGCCGTGGAACCTGCTCGCGCAGACAGTCGAGCAGGGCCCATAGTAAACCGTTGAACGAGCGAAGGAAGCGGAGACACCGCGAGTAGAGGAGAACGGGTAGCATACAGGAGGGATTACGCACCTTCTTCATCAACCCACCAGGTTTGAACTTGTAACTGTTCGTGAGGCTCCCGACGAGGATGCGCTCCCGTTGCCTGTCAATGCCCAAGCGACTCGCCTCGCTCTTTGGCCTAGACAAGGTCTGACCCTCCTGCTTGACCCCGTCGGGCTCTTCAACGGTTGCCGCAGCTTCCGCGCGAGCGCTCCTGTGCCCCGCACCCCGTTTCTCGGTTTCGCGATAGAGCAGGAAGTTGCCTAGTATCCTGCTCGGGCTCCAGAAAAAGCCGTCGGTCCACCGTTTGATGCCGCTCTCGTCCTCGTCGAAGACGAAGACGGAGCCGGAGGTGATCATTTTGCGTTCAGAATCGACGAGACGGCGAGTTACGCGTGGGATGAGGCCGCGCCTTGCGGCCTCGAGAATGAGAAGGGCGTCGCCTGTGGTCTCTATCCACCCCGACCATGGGGGCTCTGTCCACTGGGTAGCGCCAGATTGGGAGTCGTGGCCCGACATGAGTGGGAATGCTCGAACGAGTGATCGAGACTGGACATTGTTGATGGCGACGGCGCAGACACGAGGGACAACCACAAGGACAGCGGAGGGACGTCGAGGGCGGGCAGGTTGTCAGCGAATAATGGACGAGGGTTAGGGAACAAAGTTGACTGACCGCGAGTTAGATTTCGTCGGGCTGGTGGGCGAGGCAAAAGAAGGTTCGCGCCCCGCCTTGCCGACCCCCCCGCAAAAGGCCTTCTTCCGACGCCCACTTTTCACACTCCGACGTACTCCGCCTGCCTCAGCCACACCCGCCCTTCCATTCTCGTCCTGGCGCATCACGCGTCCTTCGCCGACAGAATCCGTCCCCGCAGGCACCTTCCCATCTTAGTACTTTGGTCCTCACGCAGCTTTTATTCCGTCTACTTCGTATCTCCGATATGAATCGCACAAGTGCACATCCACAGTCCTGCCATCGCTTCGCGTCCGCGGACTCCCGATCAGCTTCTTCTCTCTGTGCGCCCAAGATCTATTCGCCGGCATGCAAACCTCGAGCTTCCCCAGCCCTGGCATCCAACTTTATGTCTCGGCTATTTCATACACTGCTTCCTCTCAACTCTACATAAATAATTCCCCGATGGCCCGGCAGTGCGATCGGGTTCATCTCTTCTCCAGTACGTGCACCACGCATCACGCCTCGCAGCTTGGTACGAAGGATCGACGCTGATGCCGGGCACAGATTTTGGTCTGAAAAGGAACAGCCCCGCTACCGGACATGCGTAAGAAGTGCCTACTCACACCGCGTGAGTAAGCAAGGAACGTTGACCGACATCACAGGACGGTGGCACCAATCTCCTGGGCTTTGTCTCCGCGCATATCTGACTTGGGATATTTTGGCTTGCGATTTAACGTTCCGAACGATCGACGTTTCAATTGAGTCGAGGCCGCCGTGGCGGGCTCCAGCACGGCCCATCTGTTTCCTCTGCCATGATTTCTCCACGCCTTTCTCGTCAGCATGTCTTATACATCTTGGCATATTTTCTCTCTGCCTTCCATGCTTGCGGTCGCGAGGTGCCTAGCTTGTCATAAGTAGACTGGTTCTGCGTCCTTGCGTACCTTGATCTGGCCGCTGGGACTCTCAATGGCCAACAGGCGGTGCGCCCACTCCACATCGGACATCAGTTTCATATGATCAATTTGGTCTAATTATGCCACGGTTGGACTTGGGCGACACCATTCTCTCGCTCCCCCGAATCGTGTACGCCGACTTTCCTCTTGGACGACTTGCTCGAGGATTCCCGAACATCTCAGCGTGCGGACTTGGTCCGCCTTCGACCACCAAACTATGTCACATAGCGGAAGTCCTCTCATTATCCGAGCGTCTTGGGCTGGCGAGGAGTCGTCTGTGCTTCCACGATCAGTGTCTTTGTGGCGCCTTACAGTCTATTCGGGAACACATCTGCTCTCTAGTCCATTTCTGGCGCGACGGAGACTCATATTCTGGCGACTGCTTCTGCTGTCCGAACGCGCCCTTGCCGATTGGCTCGCCGAGACGCGACTCTGAATGCCGCGCCCACAACACCGACCTGACTACGAAAGTCAGGAAGTCACGACCAAGCACAAGATCAAGCACAAGAGCCCTGTCTACTCATCATACTGTCAAGGCATGGTGCGTCCTGCTCGTCCCCGACGGGTTGTGTATGCCATGGCCGAGTCCATTTCCGCTGGTGTGCCTTCAAACGGTGAGTGTGGCTGGATAGAGGGCCTGAACACTGCGGATTTCGACGCATGGGCACCCGGCTTGGGCTAGGGGGGGGTGCCGGACGCGGAGCCCGTGCACCGCCCTGCATTCCAGCCGCTGGAGGGTGAGCTCTCCGCCGTCTTGCTGTACGCACAGTGCTCGCCGCGTTGCCCGAGCGGCTGGAAAACGGGCGCCACTCAAGCATAGAGTGGGCAGTTCTGCATCGGTACGAGGTGGCGCGAGTGCTAGGTGCGTCGTGAGTTACAGTCAGTACGTTTGTCGTCTTCACTCAATCTTTTGCGAGGCACAGCGCATGAATGTATCGTAGCGACATGGCGGTGAGTCAGGACCCGATGCCGGCCTCCTCATGCGAGGATGCTGGTGAGGCTTTGATGACCGGATCTTGGACTCGTTCGCTTGACGAGTAGCTTCGAAGGACAGCGGTTACAGTACACAGGGCTATAACACTTCTTCTGGCCTGGCCTGGAGTAAGATACGCTGTGAGTAGGATTACTCGGTCAAACGTCCGATTCAGCAAACTCATGCCGTCCAGGGCTTCCAAGTACGTGCACCTTGACCATCACGTATGGTTGGCAGATGCGTTTTCCTGTCGTCATCGGCGATGTCGGGCTCCTCTAGCCGACTGCGATCCAGATAAGCAAGAGCGATTACGGTATACCAGAGTAAGCCGGTCGATTTGTAATGGGGAAGAGCAACTCGAGTCATACCTACGATGATGTCGGGTAGTCGCCACCAAGAGACGTTCTCTACGCTTGACTTGCTCGATGCAACACTACAACGATCTGCCTGCGGTATCAAGCGTACCCCCAGCGTCCCGGTGTGCTGTCGGTCCCCGAAAGTCGTCGATACAACTACGCTCACCGCGAGTAGTTCCAGACCACTTTCATAGATGTGAACCATCACTCTCGTAGAAGACGACATCGATGCGATGGTATCCTATTAGTCGGTTATTACTCTGCAAATACGTTCACAAAGCTTTGACACAGATCCAGATCACTGCCGAATTGCGCAGGACGGCCTAGGGTCCCACAATAAACACATCCTGACCTAACAAACAAGGTGAGCTCACCGAGGACATGCGACGACTTCTGGAGGCCAACATGCCGACGCCGGCGTCGCTTGGGCGTCCTATGGGACACCTGGTCAATGTGGTGTTCGGATTCAGGACCCACGCAGCGAAGTACCGAACAGAGCGCTATCCTCGTGGACAGAAGTAGGCGTAACAGACCAGGCTGATCCGTGCGTTCGTTCTACTGCTAAGTTCCGGGTGGCCGTGCTCATAACAATCGCAGGTCACATGTCAATCAATAGTTGCGAAAACGATCTATATGTTCAACCACAGCGGGCACGGTGCAGTTGCGTGGCAGCACTGTAATAGATGGGACATCACATCAACCCGGGTGGGTTGAGTCGCGCAAGTGCTGAAGGAGTATGTATCACTTAGTGCAAGGATCTCTGGTTTCCTAAATTTCGTCGCCTGCGAACCCGTGCGATCAATGATAACTTCGAAGCGCACACCGCGGATCCTGCAACCCGCGGAATCGCTAGGACGACGCAGAGTAGGATGCTGATGGCTCCAGCGAGCATGGTCCCGGCGTGGTCCCGGTATGCAAATGGAAACAGACATCACTGTTCTAGCATCCTCCGCTAAGTTTTGGTTTCTTGTGCGGATTGTTCGCGGAAGACGCCGGTACTGTAGGCCCCACCGACCTTGCGGGAGGTGAGCAATCCACAAGGATCCGATCAGGCGTCCTATCACCGGAAGGCCACTCCCGCTCGCAGGCGATGTCGTCGAGGAGACGTATCATGTGCTTGTGCTTGTGCACGTACTTCGAGTACTTTTTGTCCTTCTTGGTGGGCTCCAGTGGGTCGACAATCTTGTCGTCCTTGATGTCATCTTTGATCATCGACAACTGCAGGTCATCGTAACGACGCCAAGGGTCTTTCTGGAAACGCCTGCGAGGCACGAGAGCCGCTAGCGCTGAGCAGGGCTGCTTTCCGAAGTCTTCTTCTGTTCCTGCCTGCGTTTGTGACGCGTGACGAGATATTGGGCCCGGTGCCACATCAGGAGCCTTGACAAGACTTCATCCATGGGACTGTTGAACTCGAGCCTATCGTCGTTAGATATCCAGAAAGCGCCTAGTTGGACGGCGACAACCTTCCGCCTAATGGACCCGGTATCGTTCGTGACGCCGTACGTGTTGAAGAAAGCGTTGATCCAATGGCGAAGGGCGAACCCTTCGAGGTTCGACCTGAGGTATCGAACGGCGTAGTAGATGATAACGTAGAAGAAGCTTTCAAGCTCGTCGCAGATCTCGACGACCTTAGGGCGAGATAGAAGCGCAATTGAAAGGAACTGCGAAGTACCCTGGAGGGGCCGTCAGCTTTGACGTATCACAGGATCGACAAAGACATACAGTGCGCTCTGGCTGACGGGGTCTGGACAGGGGATTCTGCAAGGGCTTCGACATCTCCCAGTCGGCGAGGATGCCCGTCCATTTCAAGATACGGATACCATCTTCCTCATTAGATACCTTAGGTAATATGAGGATGTTGCCACCGCTGATGTCGCGATGCAACAGCTGAGTCTTCGGATTTGTGGCAGCTTTAGAATGGGCTTGTCGTGGAAGGACATGATGAGGGCGCGAACTCCGACCATAGGCGACCCAGCACTCACCATAAACGCAGTCCGAAACGACAAATATGAGCTGGCGACCGTTCTTGAAATCTATCAGTGATCGAGCGACTTCCTTCTCCACTAGGCGATAATGTTGATGGTGGCAGAGCGTGCATTTATCGCGCCAGTCAGTTTTCGGCGCCGGTGCGCCATCCCCTGATCTCTCGTCGCCGCGCTTGCGCTTCAGACTCGAGGAGGAGTGAGAATGGGTCCGCGTGGACGTGGATGTGGATACCGATGGGGCCCCTGATGGATCTCCTTCTGTAGATGATGCACGGTCAGACGTCGGAGGATTCTTGGCCTCCCACCAGTCTGGAGTCAGCGTGACCTGCTTCGCGATATCTCCATGGCAGACGAGGGTAGGAACGTTGACGATCTTCACATCGTTGAGCTTCTGCAGAATATCGCCTTCTGGATCGATGATAATGTAGTGCGCCCGCCACGTGTCCTTCAGCCAGACTAACTCGCCAGACTCGCAGTCCACGGCGACATAGCCTTGTGTGCCTCTACCGGCCAGACCCTTGGCCCGGAACGATGGCTTTGCAATCAAGAAGGTTCGCATAGAAGGGCCGTAGGGGACCTCAACGCGATAGCGAGGCCATGTAGCGTTGAGGGACTTCGCAAACATCTCCCGAACATATGTAAACACATACTTGCTGTCGTCCGCCAACTCCTCGGGCATAAGGTCTCGTTCAGTGTCGTCTGCGTCTGAGTCGTTGGGGAGGGCATCGGCATCCATGCGCTGGTAGTCGGCGTCGTCGGGATACAACTGTGTAGCGGTAGGATCGAGACCGAGATCTGTGACAGAGCAGTTGGAGATACGCCAGAGGATCTCGCAGAGAGACCTCCAGTTCTCCACGTAGTTGAACGAACGCGTAACCAACGCACCAGAACGGTCCCAGCGGACGAAGCGGATCTGTTGACCGATGACGACGAACATGAACAGAGCGACGCGCTGCTGGACAGCGAAGATAAATTCGGCGTATGAGATGATTTGCCCGCGGACCATCTTGCGCGTGTCTGTGGAGGTACCAAAGTTCTCCTTGCGGTCGTCGAAGGGATCCAGCGCAACATTTTCGCGCTTAAACTCAATAGGGATGATCTGGTCGGCCCAGTGAGGATGATGGTCGGTAGGAATGTCCTTGGCGAGATAGACGGCGGCGTCGACCTTCATCTTGTACTCTCCATCTTCGGGTTCCCAAGCATCGGGTCTCTCTCCGCATTCCGCGATCTTGAAGCCGGGGACGAGAGTGTGCATATTGATTGCCCGTGTCTGTCATGACATTACCATTTCTAGCATGGGATCACGACAGCATGGGACACCGTAACCACTCACGAACTTTGCGCGAACCTCCGCCTCTACCATATTGTCGGCGTCTGCGAGACTTGCAAATGGGTTGGATTCGATCTTCGGCTTTGGGGAGGGGGTCGTGAATGTGGTTGGTGGAGGGAAGAATGCATGGCAGAATTCTTCTCCTTAAACGAGGACTGCTGCGTGAGCCATGTCGTGTTCGAACCTCACGCGACACTGAGGTAGATCGTCGCGTCCAAGTTCTCCGCCGAAGGGCGTGTGCGTTGCGTGCTCTATGGTTGTTGGATAATGACGTGTCTGATTTAATACGGATAGGGTCAGTCAGATGCAGCTCGCGGAGAAGGGGAGAGCTTTATAGCGGCGGTGATTGAGGGTCTGAGGTCAGTGCAACTCGGCGGACACGTGTTATCTCAGTACTGGGTCAGATACCAAAACTGTAGAACAATGGAATTGTGTCCGGAAGGTGACGGTGGCCGTTCAAGTTCAACTTATCTTACTAAACCTGGCAGGCGACGCTCGGCTGCGCCCTGAGTAAGCGCCAGCCACCGAGCGCTCCAGCCTCCACACGTCGACGCCGATGCATGATTGAATTGGCTTTACCTGCGATTGCCGGATCGATAGGGAGTACAGGCGAAGAGGCTGGCCTGGGGACGATGAAGAGTCATGTACTTGCACATCAACTTTGACGATTCATGGACCTCTTGAGCATTGGCATCATATGACATGATGACTGGCCCTCTGGCTGCAGGGCCATGCGTGAAGCACTTACATAGGGATGCTAACGGCTCCAAGAAAACTTGACAGCGGTAATGTCAGGTTTCGATGTGAGCAAAGCGAGAAAATCAAAGATCACTTGGGATGAGTTTGGAATCAAAAGAACAATGCCAGGAGCGTGGATTGAACACGCGACCTCCAGAACTTCAGTCTGTTGCTCTCCCAGCTGAGCTATCCCGGCGATGTTGATTTATCATGTGCATGTAGTTACGACCAGCCACCAACTGGTTTGCTAGCTCAAGCATCATTATGTTCGCCGCCATAGCTACTACGACCATACAGTCTCAGTGTATGCGACCACCTATACTATCATCTCGCTGTCTTCCTGGCGCATATCGAAAGAACGATCCTCGATGATCTGCATTCAACCGGGTCGGCAGAGTAAAATTGAATGGACGATAAGCTGGCTGTTAACGACATACTGTCTCGGACAGCCATACAGCTCAACAGGTCTGTGTCGCTCGTGACAATGCTTCCTTTCTCCCAAATTCAGATATTCTACGTTTACCCCATTTTCTTGTAGTTCCCGGATTCTAGGCTCCGGCCGTAGCTCAGGAAACCCAAGAGCGACTGCAAGAGGCTGTGCTGTCTGGACAACGGTAGACGATTTTCTTGATATGACGAGAGCGGACTAACGATCAGCAAACAACACACTGCAACCAGGCCAGCTCTGAGCCTTCAGTGCTGATCTGCGCCGATGTGTCTTTGGATCGACGAATCCCCAGGCTACAGTGGCCTCACGGACTTATAGTTATACCCATGTCGACTAATCACAAGTGTTTTCTCATCCTCAGGCGGCAATTGACACGGCACGCAAAGGACTCCGACATAACACCAAGATATTTTCACCAGGTCGACACCCATTCGATGTCTGTCGTTCCACGGTTCCGTTGGACGTCATCGCAGCGGCCGGCAGACACCTGGACACCCGATACACAAAGCAATGCCATCCCAGCCCCAATTCTGCGGCTTCTCATGATATGCTTCGATGTAGCCATTGGGGCTCTGCTGTACGTGATTTGCGGTATGCGATAATTTTCCATTTGGTGGCCCCACACGGTTATGCGATTTCGATTGATATGCTCCTGCAGAAGCGATCGTGTAGGCGTTGTGAGCTGCCCATGCTATGATAGTGAGAATCCCAGTTCCTACGACCCATATCAGTCAGCGATAAATGCACAGAAGGTCTCCCTGAAACCTTCATTCACTCTTCCTCTCAACATATAGTCATGCTAGGTTCAGAGAATCATTGTCCGCGCAAATTGACCCTCGTGCTTCCCCCTCAGAGCAAACATGTCGCTGTTCGCACGGAGCTTGATTGATTCGCTCAGGTGTTCTCATATTCATGAGCTGTATCACTGCCCTTTCCCGTCAGGTCACTGACAGGGGTACGACTGTGGTCTGTATAGCATATTGAGGTTTCAGTACTTTGTCTCTAAAGTCACCCTTCTGGCAGGTCCTACTGGGCTTCCCTTTCCCGGCGAGCCTTCTATCCTTCTCACCGCTCCATTTTGGCGTTGATTGGACGTTATTTAGGTGTGTTTCGTTATCTGAAGAAGTACCCTGAGCTCAGCTTTTACCGCTAGGCCAAGAAGTATAGCCCCATATACTCGTGTATCATCGGAAACCAGAGCTTCCAATCCTCTCGGACCCTCGTGTAGTGAACGATATCCTCATCGCCAACGGCGCGATATCCTCTTCGCACAAGAGGATGTTCATCGAGGTTCAAACCATCCTCATCCACCGAGGCATCACCACAAGCAGGCACAACGAGACTGAGCTAACCTAGCCTGAGTCCTTTCTCTCAACACGATTGCTTATATCGAGTTGACCTGGTCACAGGTGCAAACATCAGCGTATCGAACAGAAAATGCTAACCGCATGCACAGTGGCGACATACGGGCAAGCGATAGAGGCCAAAGAAATGATCCGCAACCTCTTTGTCGACGGCAAGGCGGGTGCAAACGCGATCAATCCGTCGCCGTATGCCAGTCGATCGGCTCTCAACATCTTTCTTTTGCTCATTTCCAGCATTGGGACCGAGTCCATGTCCGACCCTGTCATGTCAGAGGTCCTCCGCATTGAGCGCCAGTTCATGTACGTGACGACGTGTCTGTCCTATGCTACAATGTTATGCTAACCTGTCTTGTCAGGAACGTGACTGGCTCCGTTTCGAAGGCAGTCGAATTCTTCCCCGCCGGATCATGAAGAGCGCGGCCCGGCGACTTGGCCGGGACATGCTGAAGATCAATCGTCCATATATAGTCGACATTGAGGCCCGTCTCAAGAGGAGGAGACCCTGTCCCTGAATGCTTGGTCAAGACGCTACTCACGGGCGTAGAAGAGGGCCGCGACGATCTCGCCATCTTCATTATGTGTGGCACGCTGATCATCGGCGGAGTTCGAGTCAAGATGACGAGTTGCTCTGGTTTCCCTCGTGCTTACCGAGACAACTTGGTAGGTATTGCAGACCGCGTCCGTCTAAAAGTGGCTTGCCGCTTACCTCGCGGGCTACTTTGGTCGAGGGGAGAGCACAGACAGAGCTCGACCGCGTTTGTGGGCGCGACCGCCTGCCGAACGAAGACGAAGAGAGGGATTGACCCTACATCCGAGCTATCGCCAAGGTCAACTACTCGATTTTCAGCTTAGTGGGCCCTATCTGACCTGCATTGCAGGAGGCAACCAAATCACACGAACCCTTCTTGCTCAAAAACACCCCAATTCAGCACGGATGACTTCACATGCCATAATCCCCTAATCCCGAAGGATATCGGCGCCATCGGTAATACGATAAGTCACTCATGCAGATGTCGAGGTGTAGACTCAGCATGAGCTGGTGAAGCGTGAGTGGACTATGCATAGGGTCCCGGTGCGACACCCGAATCCGTACATCTTCCATGTAAGTGGCTAAGTTGAGCCCTCACGACGCACGTTGGGCCCCCCTAACTCCATCCTCTCGCCAGCCTGAGCGCTATCTCAGCGACACTATCATCTCCGCCGAATCAGCGCACCTCGCCGACCCCACGGAGCGCGATCACTGGTCCTTCGGCATCGGGTATATTTCATCTCAAGTCTCCACAGTGTTGGTGCTGCCCCCGTACGTTCGCTCATGCACCGTTCCCTCCCCTCCTCGACCTTCCATGCGGACACCGGACTTCACACAGACGTCGCGTTAGCCCGGGAGTCACTCATGCAGGTAAGGAAGTATTTCTGGGACTCGCACATATGCTCTGGGCGTTCAGGTTCGACTCTATCCCCGGCGCGCCGATTGACCTGAAAGAATACGATGGCGTCAGGGCGGTCGCCGGACCCGTTCCTTGTGGGGCTGATCACATGGGATGCCAGCGTTGTTGAGCTTCTGGGCTTGTGAACCAGCCCGGTTCCTGTCGCCGGCAGGCGTTCTGGTTTGACAGCTTGACGCTCGCGAGAGCAATTGCCGTGGCACTGAGAAACGACCCATGCTTGTAGTGTTCGCTTCGCCAGGGCTTTTAGCTTTAATCTTACATGACATCATCCAGTCTCGCACGGAAAGAAGGTGTCCATATGACCTGCGAGTCTATGTGCCTTGTACACAGTAATATCTAGGCTTCCTTGGACTGAATATTCGACACGAGGCATTACTCAGAAGGATGACGTACGTGGGTATTGACTGACTAAAAAGCTCCGGAGTCCCGGCACTTGGAAGCTTGCAAGCTCGAAATTGCCAGTGAGAGGGCATAGGCAGCAACCCGGATCAGGTAGCCTCCAGGAAGCGGAAGACTGCAACAGGGACCAGCATGTAAAACGCGAGCGAATAGAAGCTCGGCTCGGAGCTCGAGGACGTCGTTTCTCGCAGAAGTAGGGTGCTTCGGACCGCAGTTGTGCGACTAGATGCGGTATCATAGCTGAGCCATCGTTTATGAACTCCAGTATGTTGCTGTCGGAAGAGGTCCTTCAAGTCTGATTGAAACTCGTGCTTATCTCTGGCTAGATAGTATGCTGATTCAAATTGTCGTAGCAGTCTTGCCCGAGCAACGGGACCATTCTGCCGTGAATCCTGGCCCAATGGAATCGCAAGTCGGAGTGCCTTCGCGTAGTGAGAAATGGCGCTCGGCTCCAGTGTTTTGGTTAGTTCAATGTGAAGACATGCTTATTCATGTCGGAAACGAGCTCTGTTCCCTCACCGCGGCTCACGAAAGACGGATCGATATGTCCATAGCTTGAGCATAGGCGCAACATACTAATGCCTCGGGGCCTTCTTGCTTCCGCAGGTTGGCCCGAACTGACAGCCCAGGCAAGAGACGAGCGGCGTCTCTGGACTTCCGCATTTCTGATTATGACTTCTTGGACCGCGATCTATGTAGTAGTGGGTCCTAATAGGCTATGCATGACAGAGAGTATCTGACATGATGTCGGTTAGTACGGAGGACGATCTAAATGTACCCACATAATTCACATTGGCTAATCATTTGAGGCGGACTTGAAGATGCGCTTATTGCCTCCTGTAAGCCTAGCATCTTGATTTTTGAGTACAGCCTCCTGCAAATTCAGTTACCGTGATGTCGGTATGGATGCCCCCACCGTCATCGATTCATTGACGGGCCTTCTACTTCCAATATTCTAGTAGTTGCTCTTCGTGATCCTGCCGTAGAAAACAGCCGGATTGTGATGGACGCCGCCGAGCTTACAAAATTCTGTGGGGTACTGAGGTCAGCGGATGTTATGTGTATGTTGACTTCATCCGCAACTAAATCAACCATTTCGAAGCGACTCTCCGGCTCAAGGAAGTCGGCGAGGACCTGGAATGAAAATATAGCGATTGTTTAAGCCGGGTTTTGGCCCAGCTTTTGAGGGAGGGTGTTTGGGCGTCAAAGCAAAGCGCAAATCGCAAGCATGACCAAACATACGCCACCGGGGCGCCGCTGAAGGTCACCGTGTGTCTTGTCGCTCCATTCCATGCTTCATCTGCTACTACTTCGCTTGTTGATGCCCAAACCAAACCGTGGATCGTAGCGAACCTGCAGTTCTCAATGTCCTGAGGAACACGCTTCTAACTGTGTGGAAAGTCGACGGGCCATCTCACAAGTCAACTTGACGCATGACGCAGTTCGATGGGTAGCTCCGTCAATTTACCTACCATGGAGGCGGCTACCTGCAATCGCTCGCTCACGGCACTGCCGTCTAAGACCATCCTGATAGATCAGCCGATCAGCAGCCAGCCTGCCACCTCTTCCACCGGCTGGATCATTCTGAACGGACCATGGCTTCTGATGCTCTTGCGGCGCCTTGCTCGGAGAAGATACCGTTCTCTTTCCAAGAAGGCACGCGTTGCGCGGCAGGCGCCAACTGTACCGGAGCAGGTAGCGCCAACGAGCGTTGTAGCCATCGATGGGTTTTACTGCCAGACTAGTGGGGTGACGGGCGTTTTGCCGGTGTATGCGTAAGTTACGTCGCACTGTTCACGTTGTGCCCTATTTGAATACCAATGACGCTACAGCCATGCGATCCCGTCGTGGACACGCCTCTAGTCTGTACGTGCCACAATCACAGCTATCGAAGAGACTGCTAAGGTTCTGTCTTCTGCATCCGGACTCTTTAGTTTGCCATACCGACGTGCGCTTGCGTCAAATGCGATAGTATTCGATCCCGTGCTTTATGGTGACCACTATCAAACGACCAAGTGGGCGTCGTTCAGCCTTAATTGAAGTTCATTCGATCGCTCGCCGCGAAGGGCGTACACAAGATGCGCTCGTGCAACGCTTGTCCATACTAGGGCTAGCCGCGGCCGTGCAGTAACGTTTGATCGACTATTCTCCAGCGTTGCGCTCGCCATTCAAGTGATATGTAACAATGCCACTCGTCATTAAGGCGGCTTATAATCTTCCCCTTCCAGCAAAACCACGCAATTGAAGGGGCGAAGACGATTTTATCATGGGACCGTTGTCGGTGGAGTCCTCGATTTGTCGTTGCCTAGCGCTGTTACGTGACTGTGCTGGACGCAGTATATGCAGACTGACCAAATCGACCGACCCCGGCTCTTCTGGAGTCGCAATTCCCCGGGCGAAGACAGTGAGTCTGTTCGCCATCTCGGACTTATCCCATTAACAGCTCAATGCTCCCGGTGCCGGGCGCACATCCTCTCACCGTCATCGAAGCCCCCTACTTTCTACGATCTGTATGCTCTGGTACGTCCGAGCATCGCACTAGTAGAAACCGTGTATTCATCGCCTTTAGACGGATTGCCGGCTTCGTCAGGGACCCTCCGACTCGGTCCATCCCACTCTGTGAGAATGCGCCGACGAACGAGCTGGCTTTGTGGGACATGGGTACCTTGGCTGTGCCTGGCACACGGTCAGGGAACGCACGACCAACCTATACAGAATGCGTCCAACCGCTGTCTCCGAGACGTTAGGCGGATCACATTAGCACCATATCTCTGGGTTGATTGTCGCCCTATCAAATGTCTTAGGAATGTCAGATCCACATCGCCCTCCGGGTCGGGTAGCTTGTCGCACGCAGCCGCCGGTCGATTCCGCGCCCAAGTCCACTCCTCTCAGTAAGCAGTCGCCCCACTTGGAACGAAGTATTGTCCGCAGAGCGTGTGGCTTAACGTGATGTTTCCCCGCATCAAGCAGATTCCTGCGTACATCTTATGGCATCCGCCGGCGGCACGCTGTCTCTGCATACAACTTCGACTCCCATCGGATTCCGCTTCGATGCCCTACTCCGAATTACCCTACCACTCGCCGAGGACAATATTAGCGCAACGTCTCGCGAAGGCTTCGACGGGTGACGCCGATGACTGATACGGGATCCAAGCCGTTGAAGAAGAGAACCTGTCGTGAGTCTTCGTAATTTATCGACCTTCACCCCCCTCGTGGTCTCATGCTGCTGGTCAAATGCTCGCCGCCAGGGGTTCCGTGACCCGGCCCGACTCCTCTCAAAGGCCGTATCCGGAGACCATACGTTGCTGTCGTCGCGTAGTCTTCTACGGCTGCTTCCAGGGACCCTCCATTCTAGCCGCACTGTCACCGGTGCCGCGACAGCACCTGTCATGTCACTACCATTCGAAGCGGACTTGGACCTGGAGGGGTTAACGGATGCTTCGTTTGAAGGAGGTTACCTGGGCACGACGTTGGCTGATGCGGGATGGTAGCTATTACACTGGCCCAGAATGGTACCGACTCTGATCCGCGCGAAGCGTTCCTCACGTCATCCAGGACAGCGAGACTCAAACCGCATCCCGCCTCGTAGGGACCATCGTCGTCGTACTACCAGAAGGTGGGCATGCCGAGTTCTCGCGCACCCCCTTCCAATGCATACGCGATCCGCTTATCAACATCGCTGCCCTATATCAGGTACACACCGGACTCGATCTGTCGGGTCCCGGCGCAGGGCAACTGCACCCCTGTCGTTTCTCCGGTTCGCGTCGAATCGACGGCAGAGATCTAGTAAACGCGCCGCGCTGTTCCTGAGCAATCGACAACTCGGTGGGAATAGATATCGAAGATGGGCTTCAATACGCTAAGCCCGCCGCGCGGACAAATGTTCAGGACTCCCGGCCACGTGGGATTTTCGCACCCTTAGCGTCCTGACCGCACTCGACTCGTTTCAGTGGGGAGCACTGTACATCTCGGTTGCTTTCATCTGCGGGCTGCAATTCGGGCGCTGCAAGAATCTGTCAGGTCAATCAGAAGCCCGACAGACGCGAACGGTCGGTGTAACGCCAGGGATTACAGGCTTGATGACGCTGTCAACTGTACCGCTCCACTGTACACGGCGCCCTCGATGCCGTTCGTATCTTTGTGTCTGGACGTCCGTTCTGCACAGCTGACGAAGTTCTTCCTCTGAATAGCGAGGCCACGCCTCCGGTGCGGTGGAGAATAAGGCCGGACAAGAAAGCGCTGGAAGCAATCTCGATGCACTGACGCGCCGGCCGCACTGCCAGGCAGCATTCTTAGCCAGGGAACTGTTGACGGCCAAAACTCGATTCCTCAGGGAAACGTCGGCGCGAGGAATGCCTTCCGGTGACATGATGGTCGGATCGGTCCAGCAAATGTTTTCCGTAAGTATTAGCGTGACGCGTCTGCCGCATCCAGTGGTTCTTAGGCGGCCTGTTAGCGCTACATATAAGCCCTCCTGCGGTCATCTTGTTATCCCAGCACCCTCTTCCTGTTCAGACGTTGGCGGTGCGCTGAAGATGGTGGTCCTCACTACCTCCTTCGCAGTGCTTGTACTGTCCCTGCCCCATGTATGTCGACTCCGCAACCTTTTTTACCCCAACCTTCATCTCGCTGATCTAACGACGTCCTCTGCCTGCAGGTATCCCATGGTTCCACTCTCCGCGCACGTCAGAACCCCGCCACCCCTGCCATCCCTGGAACCGATTATAAGTTCCTCGGATGCTTTACGTGCGTCTAGGTTTCGCGCTCATTGGATGATGGACCTTCGCTCATGCCATACATAGCGACCAAGGCGCCCGCTCCCTCGGTGGGGCATCATTGGTGAACACGACCGGCATGACCGTTGAGTCGTGTGTGTCGTTCTGCTCCTCCCAGAACTTCAATTTCGCTGGGTTGGAGTTCGCCCAGGAGTGCTGTGCGTGCGCCTTTATGACGATGGCGATAAGATGGATTGCGCTCATGCTGTATCCTTGTCTAGGGTGTGGCGACGAGATCGCCAACGGCGGCACTAACGCCACTCTGTCGGACTGCAACTTCGCCTGTACGGGGAACCCAGACGAGATCTGTGGCGCAGGAAGTGAGTGGGAGTAGTCCTATCTTCTCGGGCTTCGAAGTTCTCATCTGTTTTGGTTTAACAGACAGGCTGAGCGTTTACTGGAACGGCGTCGCTCCACCGCCCCCTCCTACTGTTGTTCCGTCCGTCGGTCTCTGGGAATCATTGGGCTGCTTCAAGTGAGTGCATCACCTGATTGATGAAACCTATCTCAGACAACTGTTTACAGCGATTCCGTGAATGCCCGTGTCCTGCCTACTGGGGTCAATGTTCCTGGGAACTTCACAGTCGAGGGATGCACAGAAGCTTGCTTTAACGCCAACTTCCCTCTTGCCGGCATGGAATTTGCCGCCCAATGCTGTAAGTGATACACTCAACCGATCTACGTCGCTCACCTTTCTGTCCAGTCTGCAGCACTAACATCGCCAATGGTGGGGCACCTATCGATGCATCGCTGTGCAACATGGCCTGTGCTGGCAACTCCACTGAATTGTGCGGCGGTCCTAACGCCCTGAACGTCAGTGGCTTCTGATCTCCTACGCATTGCCTAGGGCTTACCATGCTCTTCATAGGTCTACAACTTCACAGGGACTATCACGGGAACTCCAGGCGCTCCTGTCGGCGGTGGAGGCGGAGGCGGTACCGGCCCTGTCCTCGTGAACCCGGTCACCTCCGGCCTTCCCGGAACCTGGACATACGCCGCGTGCTACGTGTGAGTACTACTGTTCATATAAGGGACCTCTCATTCTGAGGCTGATCGGTACTAGTGATAATGCAAACGGTCGCGTCTTTGCGAACCAGAATCCGGACGACCAGAATTTGACGGTCGAGTCCTGCGTCGCTTCTTGCGCTTCACAGAACTTCACATTGGCGGGACTTGAGTTCGGCGTCCAGTGCTGTGAGTCTCTTGGTGTTTACTTCAAATCGGCTGTGCCTTGACCAGATCACCTCTGGGATAGTCTGCGGCGATACGCTGATCGACGGCGCGGTGGTGGGCGATCCAACGACGTGCAACATGGCATGTGGCGGGAACACCCAGTGCGTACCAATTCTCTCCTTCCATTCGAGGTAAACTGATTCCCGTGTAGGGAGGCTTGTGGTGGACCGAATCGACTTTCCGTAAGCGTGCTTCGTCAATAGCGTCCGCGAGATCTTCTGCTAAGGCACATGGGGTCTTAATTCAGGTGTATACTAGTACCGGAAACGTGGTAGCCCTGCCGGTTCCCACACCCAAGAACAGCAGTCTTCCGGGTATGTCCTGCTGATATTCTCGAAGTCTTCGGCAAGACTTTCTGACCCGTACGTACAAAGGCAATTGGGAGTATCAAGGCTGTCTGCAGTATGTCAATGGGTCCTCATCATCGTTGTTCGACACTAACATACACATCTACAGGGAGGCACCAAACGGCGTTCGCCTTTTCCCCAACAAAATTGTCCAGCCCACGAACAACTCGATCGACAATTGCTTGAACCAATGCGCTGCTTTCGGATACCCTGCGGCAGGTACTGAGTTCGGTCAAGAATGCTGTAAGTCTATCAATTTTCCTCACAGGGATGAAACAATAACATTTGCCCCAGACTGCGGTGACGTTTCGGACACCGACGCAAGCCCTGGATTTGCACCCGAGTCCGACTGTAACATTGCATGCCCTGGTGACCCCATCCACCTATGCGGTGGTGGAAACCGTCTCTCGGTACGTGCACACGCTCACCGCAGAAGTCTGATGGATGTGCTAAAACCCATTGCAGTACTACAAGTGGAATGGCGTCATGAACGACTGGAAGACGCCTGCGAACACAGGATTTTACGAGTTCTTCGTTCCTGGTGTCGTCGTCCCCCTTCTAGTCACGCTTGGCATCAACAACAAGGTCTCGTTCGTTGAGAAGTTCGGGACGAGCGAGTTCACCAATTCGACTGGCGCGTACGAGCTCGATCTCAGCTTGGTCGACGATTTCGAGAAGACTTGGCGTACGATGCATGTCAAGTCTGACACCTTCTGCGCTGGTGCTGTTGTACTTCCCGATCGGGCTGCTAGGCACCTCATGTTCGGAGGGTGGTCACTCGACAGTACTTTTGGTGTCCGCCTCTACGCGCCCGATGGCAGCCCTGGTGTCAACGGAACCAACGATTGGGAGGAGAACTTCAACGAGCTCAAGTTGCAGGTGCGTCTCATCTTTTCGCATGTAGGTACTCGATCTGAGACGTTCTTCAGAGGGGCCGCTGGTACCCGTCCGGACTTGTCCTGTCGAACGGTAGCGTCTTGATCGTCGGTGGTGAGGTTGGTAGTAACGGTGCTCCGGAGCCCACTCTGGAGATTCTCCCTACTCCCGAGGGTGGTCCCACCTACCTGTTCATGGACTGGCTCAACCGCACTGACCCCAACAACCTCTACCCGTTCCTCCACATGCTTCCCAGCGGTAACATCTTCGTTGGTATGTATCAATTGGCAGGTCCATGAGGGTTCCTTCTGATTAAGCTCAACAGGCTACTACAACGAGGCGCGTATCCTCGACCCGGTGACCTTTGACACCATCAAGACGCTCCCCAACATGCCCGGTTCAGTTGTCAGCCCTGCCGCGGGTCGCACTTACCCGTTGGAGGGTACTGCCGTCCTGTTCCCTCAGCACGCTCCGTACACCGATCCTCTCACTGTCCTCGTCTGTGGTGGATCAAACTTCGGTCTTGCCCTCGATAATTGTGTTTCCATCCAGCCTGAGGTCGATGGCGCAGAATGGGTGCTGGAGCGTATGGTACGCTCAACGGGCTTTGTTCCATCCAGTATCGATATTGTTCTGACATCGACTGCTTGCAGCCATCCCCCCGTGTCATGACGTCCATGGTACGTGAAGCTTCTTCTGACTCCTAAAGCCGTGGCTGACACTTGTTTCTTTAGTCCGGTTAGTCACATAGGTTTGTGCTTGTGTATCGAGTTCAGCTCATCCAACGTCATACAGCCCTTCCGGATGGTACCTTCCTCATCGTCAATGGAGCACAGCAGGGCGTGGCCGGCTTCGGTCTTGCAACCAACCCCAACCTTCAGGCCCTCCTATACGACCCGAGCCAGCCCGTCGGCTCCCGCATCTCCATTCTGAACACCACCATCGTTGCCCGCCTGTACCACTCCGAGTCGACTGTGCGTGACTCTCGCGCAATTGTTTGTATCCATTACTCATTTAGCGTGTACAGCTCCTTCCTGATGGCCGTGTTCTGATCTCTGGAAGCGACCCCCAAACTCCTGGCTTCCCGGAGGAAATGCGTGTCGAGGTCTACGTCCCGCCGTACTTGACCCAAGGTCGCACCCAGCCGAGCTTCACCGTCGACGAGAAGGACTGGGAGTACGGCAGTAGTCACACCATCCATGTCCAGCTCTTCGAAGGAACTACGGAGACAATGCGCGTTTCTATGATTGCTGGTACGTAGCAACTTCGAAACTATCGAACTGAAGGACATCGTGGTTGACTGGCATTCTTCCCTTACGCAGCTACTTCTAGCACGGTGCGTGGACCACGCTGACAGGACATATTAATATACCAGACGCTGACACAGAACATCCTCCTTCCTTCTCTTCCACAGCATGGTACGTAACCTACTTCTTTCTTCACTTCACGAGCATCTTGTCAACTCGCTTCCCCGTCTTCCCAGGTAACGCCATGGGCATGCGCACAATCTTCCCCGAGTTCACCTGCGTCGGCAACACCTGTACCGTCGTTGCACCGCCCAACCAGTTTGTCTCGCCTCCTGGGTGGTGGCAGATTTGGGTCCTCGACGGCCCCACGCCCTCGCACTCTAACTGGATCCGTATCGGCGGCGACCCGGCCCAGCTCGGCAACTGGCCGAACTTCCCTGACTTCACCCTCCCCGGTGTGGGCCCGCCTGCCTGATCGCTTCCATGCACTATGACGTGGCGACTGTGACCGCGTGTGTCCGTCGTATGAACTTGAAGGATTATGATTATTGGTGCTCTCCTCTCCTTTCGCTACACTTGTGTCTCCTTTGTGGACCTTCTTCGCTCGCTGGACTTACTAATTGTCGGATCCTTGTGCCTAACTGCTGTACTCGTCCCCATACGCGTTCCATCCTTTTGCTATGTCGTTCTTTCGGTGTTGTGTCGTCGAGCTCGCGCTAGTGCCCCTCGTCTTCGGTAATATCACGCTTGATATGTGTTTGCCTGGAGCATTTTTTTCTGTGCCCTCGCCTTCCTTCAGCGTGCGTAAGACATCGGCCCTGTCCATGGCAAGCTCAGCTTCGCATTGGTCGCGGGCACCGTGGTCAGGCTAGTATAACAGATGTTGGTCAAATTCTGCGTATCAATTCTCAAGTTGATGCTGCGAAGCCTGCCCTAAACATTGCCTAAAAGCCACCATCACAACTATGGAGCACAAGGGCAAGCCAAACGTTTGCAGATATTCAACATTTATGCCCTTCCAAGAGACGACGCTTAGTGCAGAATTTCGACCATGAGGAATAGAGATAATTGGGCAGGAATAGCCTGCTGGCATAATATACACGTTCAACAAACTTCGACCTAGCATACAGCATACGTCTTGCCCCTGGCAAATGTCCCACCGAAAGAAGACACACGGAACATATTATACATAACCCCTTCTCATGTGCGAGCGTCGCTGCGGACACTCGAAAATAGCGAACAACACCTCCAAGCGGATCATTGGAAAAAGGCATGCTGCGGGACAGCGTGAGGAGTCCATACTGCCCGAGTAATGGGAAGATCGTACCTTGCTGCGCGACGGAACGAAAACAACGCAACGTGCTTCGACATCTACGAGAACGCAAGCGCGACCCATGCGGCGGCAGCCCCCAAGGACGCGACAGTGGCCGTCTGCGCGATTGTCGAAGCTACGCGGATGGCTCTCCTTCGCTTCGGCGCAGGAGGGGACTGCAGGTCTCGCACGTCTGCAAGATTAGCCGGGACAGACTCGTCGTTCACCGCCTCCTCCCGCTTCCTCTTCAGGGACGTCGAGCTCTGCTTCCCGTGAGCTCGGATCGTACCACGGCCAGTAAGCGGCACACGTACCTCGATGGCGGCGGCCTGCACGGTAGCAATGGCCAGTCTGGCTTCGGCTACAGACGCAGTAACTTCAGCACGAAGGGCCTTGATGGCCTCCAGTTCGCTGGCGATCTGTTCGCGCGTTTGGTGCTGAGAGGTACACGACTCTGAGAGCGGACGAAACGATCAGTTACCTGATGGCGTGACAAGGGAAACGGTGAAGTAGGGCTAGGCACACGTACCTTGCAACAGGACCTTCGCGGCTCCCACCTCCCGTGTGAGCTCCTCGAGTCGCTCTTCAATGTCTGTGCGCCCTTGCAGCCCGGACACAAAGTCTTTAAGGACCTGCAGGCGCGTGTGGATTGAGGATAGCTCATCGGTACGCGAGTCGAGGTCTGTCTGTGTATCTTGCACCCGCGTTTCGAGCGCGTCGAGGCGGGCTTTCGTCTGCTCGACGTGTGCGGTGAAAACGGACTCGTCATTGGGGATCGCTGGGGTATCCTTGAACTCGCTCTGCGCCGAGTCAGCGTCCAGGGAGGAAAACAGGTGGGGAAGGCAGAGCAAATACTAACAATCTGGACCTCGACGACGCTTGCATCCGCACGCTGGAACGCAGCGTGGACCGGCGCGAACGATGATTGGTCGGGGATGTCGTCGCTCACATTCATAGACGCGTTCCCAAGGTCCATGATGTCTTGACCCTCGTTCACGGGGAGAGCGCCCACGGGACTCTGGACCGACTCTACGTCGCCAAGTATCGCGTCCGCCATCTCAACCTCCAGGCCCTGCCCGGCTGGGCGATCTTTCTCACTTTCCCCGACGGGATGGCTCACTTCGACGACATGGGAGGGCGTACCATAATCATCGTCACTGATCTCAATCACTTCACGCTCGAGCAGAGCCTGAAGCTCAGCTTGGTACACGCTCAATCCGCGCGACTCGGGGGATTGGGTTTCCCTCGCGGGAGTATGTGGCCAGGCGCCGACAACAGAGGGCTCCTCTCGGAGTGGGTCGTCGTGTAGAGGCGAGGACGCGCGGCTTGAGGACAAGTCCATATCTTCTTCGCCCTCGACTACCCCGGCTTCTACGTGAATCTCCTGAAGAGAGAACGGCTCGATAGGCGGTGGGTAGTACTCTGGCTCTGGAGAGTCCGCGATGTGGATCGGGGGCAGGATTTGCTGCAACAGGCGGAGGCGTGCACCGAGCGGAATTGACATGGCAGAGCCAAAAGGCAAGCGACGAGGGAATGACGGTGCAGAGTCGTGCTGGGGAGACGACGGCGGTGATATCTCTTGGATGTCAGAATCACCGTCCGAGCTCGAGGATGAGGACTCTGGAGAAGGCAGGAACACGCCGTAGCGGCCTGTGCTTGCTCGTGCGGGCGTCTTGTCGATGTCACGTTCATGTGGCTGCGACTGTGAGTCATCGGCGTCGGGACCGGGGATGGAGTATAGTGCTTCGAACGACCTCGGCGAGGGTGAGGATGCCCGCTGAGGAGCGTCCCCGCCGAAAATCATCTCTACGCGAGCGACCACCGGGCGGACGAGGAAGTAATCGCGGCCGACGCTCTTCCCGAACGTGATCTGGTCGCCATCGGCCAATACGGTCGGTACCTCAGGCTTGAGGGACGTCGACACGAGTTCTCCCGGTCGCAGGATGTGCGTCCCGTGGTGGGAGTGCAGATCAGTGATGTATACCTTTATTCGACGGAAAGAGTGCGTAGGGAGAAGGGAGAGGGAAGAAACGGTGTTCAGCATGCAAAGTGCTCAAAAGAGCCATGAAAGGGTTACGGCATACATTTCCATGCTCCGTGAAAGTTATCTTCGCATGCTTACGACTTACTACGGGGCAGCGGAAGAGAGCACGTTCTGGGTCTGGCTGGTCAGACATGCCTTGACTCGACTTGCGACCGACAACGACGGTGCGGGAGTCAGACTTGTGGTAGGTGAGAGACTCGGGGGCTTGCTCGCCGAACTCGTCGACGTGCAGGACGAGGCCTTGAATCCCCTGAGCAAAGGAACACTCATTGCTGAGTGCTGGTTCAGCGTACCTGATATGTTCGACCTCTCAAGGCTTGTATTATCCGCCGCCATCGCTGCTCTCAGAAAGTGTGTAGGCGTCGTGGTCGGTGTCGAGATGATAATCGTCTGGAACAGGGCTCTCGGCTCCGTCGGAGCCTATATGATGTGACCATATGTGATGTAACGTGTGACACCTGCCTTTTCCGTCTCCACGGGCTTACGAGCGGCGCAGAAAACCTTGCGCCGCTATCCTTTCTCGTGTGCCACTATCTAGGCCGATATGGAGCCGGAAAAACTTACAGCAGGCCCATCTTCAGCACCTGCTGACAAAAAGAAACCGACCGTGATTATCACGATTGGGATGGCGGGAGCCGGAAAATCCACATTCGTGCAGAGGATTAACTCGTACCTGCACTCGCAAGACCCACCATCGCCGCCATACGTCCTCAATCTCGATCCTGCAGTCGCAAGCACACCATATGAGGCTAATATTGACATCCGGGATACGGTCGACTACCATAAAGTGATGAAGGAGTGTGTCTCAATCGTGCTTCTTCTCCGGACATCTAGAGTGGTTAATGACCCCGATCGGCACCGTCTTCCTAGGTACAACCTCGGCCCCAACGGTGGCATCCTTACCGCGCTCAACCTTTTCACGACCAAGTTCGATCAAGTGCTCGAAATCGTCGAGAAACGAGCAGACACAGTCGAGTATGCTTCCATCCATCATGTTCAGAGGCTGACGTAATTGCTCACTTACACCTCCTGTAGCTATGTGATCCTGGACACTCCAGGGCAGATAGAGATTTTTACGTGGTCTGCATCCGGGGCGATTATCACGGACGCCGTAGCATCGTCCTTGCCCACCGTTGTCGCCTACATCATCGACACACCCCGCACAACCGCCCCAGCAACGTTCATGTCAAACATGCTCTACGCCTGCAGGTGAGTGGACTGGCCGTCTCGTAGAACGACCCACATGGTCCCCTCCGGCGACGACTCGTCCCGGGCGCCATGCTATACCGTAAACGGCATGCTGGTTACTCACGCAAATCCATAGTATCCTGTACAAAACAAAATTGCCATTCATCCTTGTGTTCAACAAGACGGATGTCCGGCCCCATGATTTCGCCGTCGAGTGGATGCAGGACTTTGAGGCGTTCCAGGCCGCTCTCGCGTCACACCAGGGCACGACGGACGACGAGGGCGAACCTACGTACATGAACAGCCTCATGAACAGTATGAGTCTTGTGCTAGACGAGTTTTACAAGCACCTGACGGTGCGTAGCGTACCCTTCTGACCCACGTGGAATAGCTCACAAGCCTCGATTCGCAGGCGGTTGGTGTGTCCAGTATGACAGGGGCAGGGGTAAAAGAGTTCTTCGAAGCCGTGGACGCGTCTCGCGCCGAATACGAAAGGTAGGCGAATCCACCCGCATTAACACCATACATCACTGACAGTTCATCTTACGCTTCACCCATCACCACGCGCTATACCGACTAGGGAGTACCTCCCGGAACTTCAACGTGCCCGCGAGTCCCGCGATAAATCCCTCAACGCAATGAAAGAAGACTCGCTCTCCCGCTTTATGAAGGACCTCGCCGTCGACCACGAGCAGAACCCCGCCGCCGCCCAAGCAGACAAGTGGGATCCCACCGCAGAAGAGGAGGATGACGACTACGACCTGGATGTCAACATCATTGACCGCAGTACGTGTTCTCTTCGCCTCTTCATATCTTCTTGTGCTCGCATCCCCCCTTCCCCCGCCCATCCCTTCCTGCACTTGACTGTCTGGTGATACGAACCCGGAGCGCTGACTTCCCGACCTGCGTGATCAGGTGAGGATGTATGGCATGGACAGTATATCGACGTAACGCGCATGCGGCCGCGGTCCGATCAGGGGCTGGCGTGGCCTCGCCCCGGCTGACAATCCCATTCGGCCGTCGAGGATCCGTGTTAGAGGTTCTTTGAAGGTAGAAGGGCAGGACAGTAGGTGCATATCCTCCGCGCAGACTCGTATCGTGTCACTACGCACGTTTAGCCACCTGTAGCGTATAAGTAAGGCGTTCCGAATTGCCCACGCCAGCGCCGCTTCTACCATCACTAGCAGCATCCCACGCAGCAATTTGAAAAAGCTCCGGAGTCCGAGCTCCACGGCCTCGGGTTGGGCGTGCATGGCAACATTCTCATGAAGTGTCTGTGCATGCCGCTTCTCCTTGAGGCTCGTGATTGAGAGGTAAGCACATATAGCTACTTCAATCTGAACGCACCGGAGGCTCGCTGGAACGCACCAGGTGTAGGAAGGTCGTGTGACATGCTGCGGTAATGCTCTCACCTTGCATGCATGGAGATAGCCGGTGATGCGAATGTGGTCTAGTGAATACGGAGTGGGGAAAGCAGATCGTCTTTACACTTGCCTAAGGTACTGAAGAATATTCCATGCCGTCCGAGAATAGTAGTTACATGCAAGCGATGAGTCCCCTGTCCACCCTGCACTTCAGGCTCGTGATCGATCTTGACCACCCCGATAGAAGAACTCAAGAGACTATTAGTCCCAGGGTACCTACCGCATGCCGCTTTACCGCCTAAGGACATCATTATGCAGAGCCGTTGGCAGGCTGAATCAGACCGCCCCTTGCACTTCCTTCAACTGACTCCAGTGGCAGCGCTCCGCGCGATCGCTAGCCAAAACGGCTCCAGAAATAAAGCGTTTGGCTCAGCATAGAATGTCGAGGCATGGGACGGACTTTTGGTGGCTGATTACGCATCCTCCTTATTGACAAAAATACCGTATGGCCTTTGTCCTCAAGCTATGAGAACTAGATTTTACCGGAGGGTCAGCGTCGATACGCATGTTCGCTGTCAGTTTGGCAGAAGAGGGTGTATATTTATGATCGCGACGTCTGCGAACTGATAACGAGCCTCAGCATGAATCCCAGGCCCAGATGATAGCCGGCGATCCTTTCCCGCCGGGGACTGCGTAAGTACGTTGCGAAGGCACCTGCGTGTGTGGGCTGTGCCTGTGCTTCGAAATCAAGGCATGTTTGCAATGTTCCAGGGATGCAATGCAACCACAGGAACTTAGTATTCAGCTGGCTCAGGATTCCATCCCTGCTTGTGTTACAGTGAGTCAGAGAATGATACCAACAAGAGCGAGGACTTAGGGAGGGGTTCGAGGCGAACAGACTACATGCCAAGAAGCCGAGACGGACCAGAAGAAGGCTACGATTCCGTAAAGTCATAGAACAGGGCCGATCTACAATACCTCGATGTTCCATGTCTTCCTTTTATCCGCGGTGGCTTGGAGGAATGATCTGCGCAATTGATCACAGGCAGTAATGATGGCGTCGACCGCCACAAAAATGCACAGAGAGCGGGAATAGGACAGCGGAATTCGGCCACATCTTCTAATGGGCTCGGTCCTTGCAGCCACTCTCCGGCCGCATCGATGTCCGAGGACGTCGACGTGATGTTGACAGGGAATTTAATCCGATTGACTGACTTTGAACATTCCCCAATTGTCGTCGGTTGCCCTCCGCACCGCATGGCATTACCTATTCCGGTCATGCACTTTTCCTTACATAAGCGCGTATAAAGTCTCCTGCCATCTCGTCCTCCTCCCGCCGGCAGCGTCTCGACCTCCTCGTCCACTACAGGCTCCACGTTCTCGTCTTCACGCTACGACCTCAAGACACGTCTAGGTACACTAAGAATCCTCACGACCGCGTCAAGATATGGAACGGTAAGATTGTGGTTGAACATTGTGGCGGGAGACCTCGACTGACCATGACGCAAAGCTACTCGAAGATTGAGAAAGTTGGTGAGTGCTCCACGCAGCCTCCGCGCAGCAAACCTGGTCATTCTTCTGGTCGATGTTGATGGGCATCGTCAGGCGAGGGTGAGTGGATGACGTACTCCACTGTCTGCTCGCACTTTGGCTCACCATGCTCGCTGTACCGCCCATCCACCCTCTCACCTGCCGCTCCTCACGTCCACCCCCTCTGCCACTATTTTGCTCAGGAACCTACGGAGTCGTTTACAAGGCTCGGGACATCAACACAAACAGGGTCGTGGCGCTTAAGAAGATTAGATTGGAAGCCGAAGACGAAGGTGTTCCCAGTACGGCCATCCGGGAAATCAGCCTTCTCAAAGAGCTTAAGGACGACAACGTGGTTCGGTGAGTGGTCATTCCACTCGTGAGCTCTTCTCGTGCCATCTTCTCGGGGCCCTCCGCTATTGTCTGCGTCTTCCAGACGTGCTCTTGTCCTCTATATCCGCCTCGATCGTTCGATCGCTGACGGCGTCTTGTCTCGGTATCACACAGGCTCCTCGACATCGTCCACGCCGATCAGAAGCTCTACCTTGTCTTCGAGTTCCTCGATGTCGACTTGAAGAGATACATGGAGAACGGCAACAAGTCTGGCCGTCCCATCACCCCGGACATTGTCAAGGTGCGTGCGAAGCCCCATCCCTCTCCATCCAGAGACGCGTAAGGGCACAAAAAATTCTGTCACTTCACATCGACGCGTGTCAAACGCGTGTTTAACCCTTTCGTCGCGTCGCAACGCGTTCGCTGCGCCAACTGTGTATATATCACGTATATCACGTGATTGCGTCGTTGGGCCCCCACGAGGTGACTTGGGCAGGGGTCACCGACAAGGGCGGAGTCTACAGCACGGGACAACGACATCCACACACCGAGGTCATCGCAACTACCGCGCATGCTCCCAGGCCTGCGCCGGTTACGATACTGAGGCCTCGGTTGTAGTATCAAGCTCTGCCGTTGGTGGGAGTCCCTTCTCACGCCATGCATGATGCCGCCCGACAGCCCGACTTGCGTTTACACCATATGCTCAGCGCATGGGCTTGAGAGTTATGGCGCGCTATCTTACGGTACTGCCTCATCCACCCCACGGAGTTCAGAGCTAGTAGATACATTGTTACTTCCCCGCTATTCCCCTCCCAGAGGCGTGAGCGCTGACAGCAGGCCGCCCGCAGAAATTTACGCATCAACTCACATCAGGCCTGCTCTATTGCCATTCCCATCGCATCCTCCACCGCGACCTCAAGCCCCAAAACCTGCTGATCGATAAGGACGACAACCTCAAGCTCGCCGACTTCGGTCTCGCACGCGCCTTCGGTATCCCAATGAGGACATACACTCACGAAGTACGTCCGTGTGCTGTCATTGTAGTCGTGTTTTGAGTTGCGTGCTCAATGTCAGGAACTTCGTTCCACAGGTCGTCACGTTGTGGTACCGCGCTCCCGAGGTCCTGCTCGGCTCGCGACACTACTCCACGGCTATCGACATGTGGTCCGTTGGGTGCATATTCGCCGAGATGTGCATGCGCGGCCATCCGCTCTTCCCCGGTGACTCGGAGATTGACCAGATCTTCAAGATCTTCAGGTCGGTCGTTTGCGGGTGGCTAGTGGGTTTGTCTAATCTCCGTCATCTTCTAGGGTACTTGGCACACCTAACGAAGAGATCTGGCCGGGGGTTCACCAGCTGCCGGACTACAAACCGTCGTTCCCGCATTGGTCAGCGCAGGACCTCCGCGAGCACGTTACGACATTAGACAGCGAGGGCATCGACCTCTTGAAGGTACGCTTTCTGCGTCCCCGTCTCGACTTGCCCTTGCTGACCGATCTCTGTAGCTGATGTTGACGTACGACACCGCCAAGCGTATCTCCGGTGAGTTCGGTGTCCTAGACGATCGTTCTCCATGTCATGCTGACCCCTAATTTGCAGCCAAGCGTGCCCTTATCCACCCCTACTTCAGCGACTTCGCCGCCGCCTGACACCTCGACCCCCAGCCACCCCTGATCCCCGATACATTTCGCTATGCTACTCTGCCCGGTCCCATCTGGTCTCGCTCTTGTGCCTGTCGTTTGTTACTTCAAGGTTCCCCTGTCCTTGTTCACATTCTCGTTCACGTTCACGTCCTCATGCATCTCTCAATCCTCTCGTCAAGCAATGTTGTTCGACTCACACACACCCATACACCTCATACACTATATTGTACTGCCCTAAACCTTGTGTGTTTCTACGCCACGACCCCGTCGCCCTCCGTCTCTCTCACGTCCCGCACGCCGCCCTCTCTCGACTCGGCATCCACGTTTCCTGTCACGTTCCCCGTGTGTTTTCCCACGTTGTCATGTTTACGAACGCGTCGATATCCGCTCGCTCAGCCGCTTGATGACCCCCAATGTCCGCCCGCTCGCCGCCTGATGACCATGTCCGTTTGCCCTTCGATGATAGTCCCCTCCATTTACCCTCGCTACCCTTCACCCTCTCCCCGCTACCCTCTACATGTCGTCTCTTCCATAGTTGTTGGCCCGGCGCCGTGTTTCGGTCATTGTATCAAATGTTCGCCTTTCGAGCGCGTCTCCCTACCGGCGCTTGCCTGCGGAAGCGCTGTAGCTGTGTCGCCCTCAGGCAAGGTGCGTGGTGTGCGACGTGCGTTCCTTTTGCTCTGCAACGTCGGGAGTTCCATGAATTCCAGTGCAATCAGGTACTTAGCAGCGTTGCGTGTGGGTCGGGACGTGCCGACTCGGCAGAATCCTGCTACTACCCGCTCCGGTTGTGACTCAGTACTCAGTGCCAAATCGACGCTTCTGAGTCTTCATTCGATATCGAGTCCTCATACAAAGACCAAAGAACGATCCCATTGTTCCCCGGTGTTAAGTATATGTGAAAGTATCGAATGGCTTCACACGCGGCCTTCATCGGGACATCATCCCGACCACTATGGACTAGCAATGCGAGGATGAGTGCGTGTCACTGATACGGAGAACTGTTCTCCCATCTCAAGGGAGGTGTTTCACAATCCGGCCAGCACAGATATGACTCTTGTACCTGGCACTGTAGACAAGTGCACTTTGCGGACAATGGACATTGGATTGGACACGTTGAGCACGGAAAACCGTTGAACCCATTGGTCTGCTGCGTCCTCTGTGACCACATAAGGTTCCCTCATTGCAGAAAATCACAGGGACTAAGCATATGTACATTGTCCGATACAGGTAAGAAGGATCACAAAGACAGAGCGATCCGCGTAGGCAGCCACCATCCTCGAGTGTCCCGACAAGCTAGGACCCTTTCACGAATCAGTTTGAGCACGAATCGGCTGTTCGTCGACTTTGCGAGTCGGGAGCATTGTGGACTGCATAGTCGAACGAGCCCATTCGGCATTCGCAGATAGGTCGGGGTGTTGGTGCCCTTGCAGTTCGTCCTCAACCTTATCGTCAAGAGGCCAGACGATTTCAGGACTGTTGACATAGTCCTCGAACACCTCCAGCACAGCATCATGGCTGTCGAGCTTCTCGGCTTCCTCGAACGTCTCCTCGCTTGGCTTGGTGGGTTCAGACAACACGTTGGCCTTTTTGGCCTTGCGGGCGCCCGATCGCTTGATGTTCAGGGCCTGGATTTCGCTAGGCGGTCGTTGATAGTCTCCATCTCGCGATGCAACTGTCGGTAGTAGCGAAGGTAGCGGAGATGCCGTGGCCGTCTGTTTCGCCCGAGCCACTTGGGCCGAGCGAGCCTCCCACTCCTCGACCGCGTAACGAGCTTGAAAGAGCTTAAGCAGGTCGGCGAGCAGGTCGCGGAGAGGATGATGAGGGTGCCCATCGCCCTCGAGTGGCTGGTCGTCTTTACCGAGCCTTTCTGCGCCGCCCATAAAGGCGATTTTGACATTGCCGTGACGGAGCCTTGCCTGCTTGATCGTGGAGATCTTAGTCTCACTACACGTATACCGGTTTCTCCCTTGATTAGTCACCCCGTCAAAGTAGTCATTGATGAAGCTATGGACCACCGACAAAGTGCAATTGCTGCGTATGAAGCGTATGGCGAGGAAGATGATGACGTGGAGGAAGGATTCGAGCTCATCAGGAATACCAAGGGGACGATGAGGATACGCGACAGAGCGAATGGACATGAAGTACCAGGTGCCCTGGTTTGACATGAGCCAGTGGATCACCTGGATAAGACTGATAACGTACCACCCGACGTGTTTGACCAGCCTTGAGCTTTTCCTCGTCCCCGGGAAGGAACTTGGAGAGCTCCCAATCGCTCAGGATCCCAGTCCAATAGATCCACCCAGACTTAATAGTGGGTAGGATCAAGATATTACCTGCGCTGACATCACCGTGCAGTATATGGCAACTTTCCACAGCTTGCCAGTGGGCTATATCGATAGGTATGAGAACTACCCATCACACGGACGAAGCTGTTTGCTCACCAATGATGCAGTGCATTATGACGCGAGCCAGCTGTTGTCCGTACAGGAAAGACGTCACTTCCAAGCAGACTTCCGCAACCACTATCCTATAATGTTGCATGGGAGGCAAACCGACACCGTCGCAGGCATCCGTTTCCGACGTAGCCAGGCGGGGCCGTTTCGTGCCTCTGTCGTCGCGTTTGTCTCCAGGCCTCTGGGCATCGCTAGCGGCCTTGTCATCGCGTTGGTCGCTGGGCCTTAGAGGCTCGCTAGCGCCACCGCGGCGTGGTTCGCTAACGGATGACTTAGTCCTGACAACCGAGTCCGAGCCCCTCGCCCTCGAGGGAAGGCTGGCAATGTGTCGCTTCGATTTGTCTCGTTCCGGGGCCTTCACCTCGTCGTGAGGAGCCTCAGACCCCTGCACGTCGGGCTTCTTGTGGCCAGTGATCGGCGAATACTCCGACGCCTCCGTCTTCTGCTGTCCGACAGCGCCATGACAGACGAGAGTAGGAACACAGCTAACTTTCGCTGTGTTCAGCTTCTGGAGCATATCGCCCTCGTGCTCAAGGTCCACATAATGTGGTCTCCACGTATCCTTCAAAAAGACGAAGCGTTGAGTCTCCCACTCCAGAGCAATGTACCCACGCGTGCCACGACCGAACAGACCGGAAGAGGGGGTGATGGACTTGCCGATCAGGTAGACCCGTCCATCGACGGTCACCTTGTAGCGAGGCCAACCCTTGGGCACCGACTGTTGGAAGAGCGTACGGACGTATTCAAACACAGGCCGTATCTCGGAGCATCTCGGGCGGGGTGGGTGATCAGTCTGGTAATTGCACGTCGCAGCAGGGTCGTCGTGCAGTAGGCCATGCTCGAAGAGAGGAGATTTCCCAGGATCGTCAGCAGGGCCAAGGAAATCGCTGGGAATGGCAGTGATCTTTCGCTCCAGCTCTTTGACGTCGTGGCGATGGGCGAAAGACAGGGCATCCATCCGCTTCCAACCACACGAGTCCTTCGACAAAGGAACCGCCGTGGTGTCGACGCCCTGTTGTTCCGGTGTCATTTTCGAGAAGGCGTAGAGGAAGTGAAGGAGTCGCTTTGTGTGTTCGAGTGTCTCGACGTAGTTCAGAGCCTCGGTGACGATGCAGCCGGAACGGTCCCATCGGATAACGCGGAACTCGGGGCCATTCACGAAGATCATGAACAGCGCGGTACGGTGTTGATATGTGAAGACGCGTTCGGCATGAGACATCAGCTGTCCCCTCACAAAGCGACGAGTCTCTGCCTCGTCCCCCTTCTCCTCCTCATCCTCCATCTCCTCCTCGTCCTTCGTATCCTTGCCTGACCGATCCTCAAAGGCATCGAGGTGCATGCCCCCGCGCTTGAACTCGACAGGTAATCGCTGCAAAGCCCAGTTCGTGGCACCAGGCACGATAGTGCCCTTGTCGACGTCCGAGATGAAGGAGCCGTCGATCTTGTACCGCAATTTGTCCGTTCCTTGGGATTTGTCTTCTGACAGATTCAACACGTGTCCCGGACAAAGATTGTGCTTCTTATCCATCCTTGCCTATGATTGCCCGACGGTGTTAGCCTTGACTCGTCATACCACTGAGAATGACTTACCCATGCCGCCGAGACAATCTCCTCCCCCCTCATATCTGTCGTGCTCCCTTTTCTACCAGCGGCGGGAGGTGCACACGCATTCTTCAAAACAGACGAGATCTCAGCCATATTCTCCTCGGAGAAGGCTTCATTGAACCCATCGATGGAAGGGAGGTAGGTCTTCATCAGTCGCTCAAAACGCAAGAAAAAAGTGGTGCGCCGGACGTCCGCCATCATTGTCTTTGGTTGCGGTTGCGAACAGATGAAAGACTAGTCCAGGGAGACAGTTGTGGTCTCTAGCGCGGTTGATGCGTAGGTTAGGAGGCGAAGAGTTGATATCGAAATTGGGGTGGCGTGAGCGAGGCCTAGTGAGGAGGTATGTATGATGCAGATGGTTCAAGGAAGGGATGATTTACCTGATGGCGTGGGAGTAGAGGGTATTTGTACTGGCAGAGATGCGGTGGTTAGGTCGAGGCCGCGTGGCGAAGCTGTCATTGGTGGCACCCAAGATGATCAGTATTGAGAGACAAACGGGATAGTTGCTGGAACCACAAACCCAAATACGGGAACAATGGTAGCTACTGCTTTGTCTTGACTGACTTGACGTGGTAAGTATGAGTCATGGAGCCATCACCATTCGCGAGATGTAGTGCTTGGTTCGATTGCCTTTTCTGGATGATCGGTGTCCACCCAGAACAGACCGCCGCACTGCATCAATACCCACTTTGCTGTGAGTAGGTGGTTGCTAGGTGGCATACTAGGTTGCTGACATCGAGGTGTTTGCGAGTCTTTTAGAAGAAAGAGAATATTGCGCGACATCCATACTGGCTACATATGTCGTTTTCATAGTCCGCAGATTAGACGCCCTCAGGCTGGGCCGAAAGGTCGTCCACCCCCGTACTTCATTCCTTTTTGAGTCCTCTCGGACAAAGAAAAGCAAACATACCATTGTGCCCGGCATTGATTATATGTGAAAATATCGACAGGCCTTCTCGACCTGGACCACTGAAGACTGGTAGTGCAAGGGTGAGTGCGTGCCAATACAGGGAACTGTTCTCCCATTTCACAGGAACTCACGATCTCTCCAGCACATATATGACTCTTATATCTGGAACTGTATGCGAGTGCAACTTACGGATAATAGACATTGCTTACGAAACGTCGAGCACGGAAACCTGAAGTGCATTGCTCTATTGCGTCCGCCGGGATCTACCAAGTTTTTGTCGTTGCAGAAATGTATAGGAACTAAGCATATGCACATTGTCCGATACACGTACTGGATCGTCGACTTCCCTAGCGGGGGGCTTTGGGGACTGCACTGTCAGACAAGCCTTCTCGGCCTTCTTGAATGACAAGTCCGCACTCTGTACGTTAGTCGCCGAACGAATCGTCAAGGGTCGAGGAGCCTGGAGACCATACTATTCGAAATGTTTGCTCGATCATAGATAGGTTGAACTTCTACGATTAACTGAGCCATACCACGACACGACTCTGAGAGGCTTTTTAGCTGGAGTCAACGTAGGCGAAGCCGTTGCGTGGAAGCCGCTCGCCTTAGACGCGTGCTAGCGATCAAAGACCGCTCATTTCTGAACCAGCTGGGTTCCGCTGTAGTACTAGTATGAATGTCAGCTCCAGCAGAAAGTCTATCTTATGCGGGAGCGGTGGGCAGAGATGTCAGAGATCACCGTAAGTTTAGCCTCGCCCAGGCCCTTGCCGGAACGTGCCGGGTAGATCACCCATATAAGGCAATCGAACCAAGTACATTTCGGTGGCGAGTCGTCCTGTCTGACTATTCATCTCACGTCGAGTCAGTCAAGATAAAACGGTAGCTATCATAGTTCGTCATATCGGATATGTGGACTTATCGATTGCATCCTTGTCTTTAGTGTCTGATCACCGTGGCTGAATCTGGACGCAGCCAGCTTCGCCTCACGGCCTTGGGCAGGACGTTCGGATCCCCGCTGATCAGAGTACAAATGCCCTCTTCTCCTGCTCTGCTTCAGGTGGCTTATCTCTTACTCGATCCATAATGGCCCCTCACTCACTTCGCCCTAATCCTAGTGTCAACTCTTCCCCTCCCAACCTACGTCATAATCGTACCAGAGACCATAACCGTATTCCTGGATTATCCGTTCGTTCGTCCGCGACCACAGACAGGGATCATATGATGTCCGACGGCCGGAACACCACCGTGTTTCTCCACTTCGAGCGACTGATGAAGACCTACCTCCCTTCTCTCGAAGGGTTCGATGAAGCCTTCCCCGAGGAGAAGATTGCCGAGATATCCACTGCGTTGAAGACTGCCTACACAGCTCCAGGTGCACGAAAGCAAGAGACCGCGCCTGAGAATGCGCCTGAGACCGCGCCTGAGACCGCGCCCAAGAAAGGGTCTAAGGTCAAGGCTGAGAAGATGATCTCGATGGCATGGGTACGTGATACGTCGTTCTCGGTGGCTCAACGAGTCAAGGTTAACATCGTTGGACGATCACAGGCACAGATAGATAAGGACCACCGTCTCTGTCCTGGACACGTCTTGAACCTGTCAGAGGACAATTCTGAAGGGACGGACGATAAACGGTACAAGATCGATGGTTCCTTCATCTCGGACGCCGACAAGGACTCCATAGTGCCTGATGTCCCGAACTGGGCTCTGCAGCGGCTTTCCGTCGAATTTAAGCGCGGAGGTACTAGCCTCGATGCCTTCGACGATCATCCAGGCAAGACATTAGAGAACGAGGCGGAGAGTCGTCGCCTTGTGAGGGGACAGCTGATGTCGTATGCCGAACGCGTCTTCACATACCAACACCGTACCGCGCTGTTCATGATCTTCGTGAACGGCCTCGAGTTCCGCGTTATCCGATGGGATCGTTCCGGCTGCATCGTCACCGAAGCTCTGAATTACGTCGAGACAGCGGAAGACACAAAGCGACTCCTCCAGTTCCTCTACGCATTCTCGAAGACGAGTCCGGAACAACAGGGCGTCGACACCACGGCGGTTCCTTTGTCGAAGGACTCGTGTGGTTGGAAGCGGATGGATGCCCTGTCTTTCGCACATCTCCACGACGTTAACGAGACGGAGGGAGAGATCGATCCGTCCACCATGCCCAACGATTTCCTTGGCCCCGCTGACGATCCTGGAAGATCTCCTCTCTTCGAACGTAGGCTACTGCACGACGACCCCACTGCGACGTGCAATCACCAGACCGATCACCCACCCGACCCGCAACGCTCCGACTCGGACATACGCCCTGTGTTTAAATACGTCCGCACGCTCTTCCGCAAGTCGTTGCCCAAGGGCTGGCCTCGCTACAAGGTCGCCGTCGATCGACGGGTCTACCTGATTGGGAAGCCGATCACGGACCCCTCCGGTCTGATTGGTCGCGGCACGCGTGGGTACGTCGCTGTGGAGTGGGAGACTCAGCGCTTTGTCTTCCTGAAGGATGCGTGGAGGCCACATTATGTGGACCTCGAATACGAGGGCGACATGCTTCAGAAGCTCAACGACGCCGGGGTCTCCTGTGTCCCTACTCTCATCTGTCATGGCCCCGTTGGGCAGCAAGAGACGGAGACGTCGGAGTATTCGCCGATCACTGGTCACAAGCGCTCCGACGCCGGCCGTCCTGATGATGACGACGCAGAGGTGAATGCAAGCGGGCGACCGATAGCACCCCTCTCCTCGAGGGCGAAGGGTACAGTTTCTGCGGGTGAGGCCAGGCCAACGTCAAGCAAGCCACGACGCGGAAAAACCAGCGAGCCTCAGAAGCCTCAGGACAACCGGGGTGGCAAAGGCACGAAACGCGTTCGGGAGGAAGCGGAAGTTTGTGATGGCGTTGGCTTGCGTCATATGCAGCATTATAGAATAGTAGTGACTGAGGTCTGTCTGGACGTGACGGCCTTCAGGTACGGAGAACAGCTGGCTCGCATCATTCTAGATTGCATTCAAGGTAAGCATCCGACTTCATCTGCTCAGGCGGTGCTTTAACGCCTTTCCGACGCAGCCCACGGAGACGCATACGAGAAATGCGGTATACTACACCGCGATGTCAGCGCCGGGAATATCTTGATCCTGCCCACGATCAAGTCTGGATGGAGTCTCTGGAAGGGAGTTCTGAGCGATTGGGAACTGTCCAAACGCTTTCCCAGGGGTGGTGAGAAGCCCAAGGCTCGTCAGCCACATCGAACTGTACGTTGCCAAATCTGTCTAGGTCGTCCGTTGACTCATGTCGCATCAGGGCACCTGGTACTTCATGTCCATCCGCTCTCTCGCACATCCTCATCGTCCACTTGGTATCCCTGACGAACTCGAATCCTTCCTTCACGTCATCGTCTTCCTCGCCGTATGCTATGTACGTAGCAACTGCGATCCGCTGGCGGTCCACAGCTTCGTGGAGGACTACTTTGACGGGGCTATTCACCAAGGGGACAACCGGTATACGTGCAGCAAGACTAAGGTCTCCACGATCAAGGAGGCGAGGCTCTGTCACGGTGATATTGACATTGCCTTTCTGGTTGGCTCAGAGACGCTCGATGGGGATAAGCAGCCACTCGAAGGCGATGGGCAGCCTCGTCATCCTCTCCGCGACTTGCTCGCCGACCTGCTCAGCCTCTTTCAAGCTCGTTACGCGGTCGAGGAGTGGGAAGCTCGCATGGCCAGGGTGGTTTCTCAGGCGGAAGTAGCGAACACTACACCCCCACTGCCTTCGCTAGCGTCCATTATATCTTCCGACTCGCAGTCACCTAGCACAGGACGCCGAAAGATACGACCACCTGCTGCTATTGCTCATGACCATAGGAAGCCGTCGGGAAACAAATGGAAATCCGTCGCGACGTCATCCGCCCAACCCAGAAAGCCCAGCCAGGAGACGTTCAAGCAATCGGAGATGCTCGACAGCCATAGCGCCGTACTGGATATGTTTAAGACGTATTTGGACGATTCTTCTTATGCCTGGCCCCTTGACGATAAGGTGGACAACCAACTTGCAGAATACGAACCCCCCAACCCCTTCAAGAAGGCCAAGAAGGCTCGTCTCACGACGCAGACTGCAATGCCCGCCATTCGCGAAGTGGATGAGCAGCCAGTCCGTGCCCACACTGGTTCCTGAAACGGTCCTGCCTGGATGGTGGCTGTTTACGTGGAAAGCTCTGTCTTCCTGGTCCCACCCGCATCAGATAGCGTACCTGTGTCCAGCTCTTGTAATTTCTGCGATGATAACTCCTTCTCATCTTTGGTATTCTGTTCATCATGCGTGGTCCCTTCGCATAATCAGTCGATGCCGTAAGGTCGGTGAAGGACATTCTATCAGGCGATGGACCAAGTAACTTCAGCACATTAGTTTGATTTACCCTCGACACTCCCGCGCCCTCAGTATAGTCATCTTTGAAGGGTCAGAAGAGTCCGTCCCAGGTGTAGCCGATGCTAATCATAATCTGATAGACTTCCAACCCAAGACTGGTGCCAACTCGTTGTGGTTAGACGAAGCCTATTTTGCGCAGACGATGAACTGTTTTTTCATGTGTTGACTAATATTCTTGATTGTGGTCAAGACTGCTCAGTCTCGAGGGAACAGAAGCAGCTTGTCCACGCGGCAAAGTGCCATCGATGGGGAGACCGTATCAGAGGGGAGAGATCGCAGCTGTAGTGCAGTAGGCCCGTTGAGACGTCGTACACGTCGAGACCTGCACATGTGCATGGAAGTAATGAAGGGTATCAATAATGTAGCGAACTAGACCGCCATCCTCATACTTAAGATAACAACCGAGCCTCGCCCTCATCCACGTAGAACCTGGCTCATCAACCAAGTCCGAAGACGAGACCAACCAAATCCTTCCACCCGCGTTTGACGAGCACCCGTACCCCACCCCCGTACTCCTCCCCCAGCCATTCCACAAACCGCGCATCTAACCCGCTGAACGGCCCGAGCTCGAATGAGATCACATCCTTCGGCGTCAGCATCACTGCCCCGCCCTCTCGGACACCTTCCCCGCCTCCCAATACTATCCGCTCCCTCCGTGACGAAGACGAGGGGCTGCACTGCTTACGCGTCTCGAGCAACGTCGCGAGCCTTGACAATATCGCCGTCGTATGCGCATGAAACGTGTCGAGCAGCGCGAGCGTCGTGAGCACCTGCCTGTCCCTCGTCGCGCTTGTGGCTGCGTCCGCCGGGGTGGCGCGCTCCGGAAGGTTGCTGCGCTCTCCAGGTATGAACATCGCCGGAACGTCCTCCGTCGCGGGCTGCGTGTCGGTAGCATCGTTATCATTGTCGTTGTCGCTCGCGTTGTTCGCACCCTTGATGCCCGTCCACGTCCACGCGGACATTGTGCTCGCCCTCCTCATCATGCGAGACGTCCTCCCCGCGTTGAGCGTGCTCCCGCTCCCCGACGGCCGGCCCTCGATGCCCATGCCAAGCGTACGAACGGACGGGGCGGAGCGTGTGCGCGCGTTGAGCTCGTCGTCGCCCTCCAGGCGGATGCTCCCCGTGCCCGTGCCCCAATTCGCCGAGCGACGCGGGGTAGTGCCAGGATAGGACGGGCCCAAGTTGCCATTGCGCCACGCGCCCATCCAGAGGCCGGCGCACATGACGCACACGTCCTCGTAGACGCGCCAGACATCGGTCCAGGTGGAGCTGGTGCTGCTGCGTGGCTTGCCGATGTGCTGGGAGGGGTCGCAGCAGAGGTCGTGGCCGTTTTCGGAGTCGAGCTGGAGGAGGCGGTCGAGCTCGGTCCACTTTGCGTCGAGGGTGATTGATTGATTAGGGATTCGCCTGTGAGCGTGTGTGCAGTGATGGGATGATGTGAAGAGAACGTACGAGTCTGACATCGCTCCAAGTGAAGCGGACGCTGGAGAGGCGGTGGGTGGGGCCTCGGCCGTTGAGCTGGTCGACGGGTTTCGCAACGTAGAATGCCGGCCGGGTGTTGGGCGTGGCGGAACGTAGGTCAATAAGGAGGTCATAGTATGACGGTTTGTCGAGGAAGATAGAGTCTGTCGTACACGCGATCCAACCGCGGCCTGACTTGCTCTCAAACGCGAGCTTGTCCAGATCATTGAGGGTGACCATGCCGAGAACTTTGATGCCAGAGGTGCTCTTGCCCTTCAACCGTCGTGGCTCACTCTCCTCGTTCTCACTTGGATCTATCGTCGAGACTAGTTCGCTCACTTGCTCTTCGTAGCACGTATCAGCCGCGACTTGGCAGAGAATGCAGGCGGCTTCAACAGGGGGCAAAGTGATGATAAGGACACGTCGTCGGCCGAGTATATGCTTGTATAACGTGAGAGAAGAGGGCCCAAGGATGCGGAGGAGGTGAGGAAGGTGTACGGTGGGAGCAGAGTCGGACCGAGACCCGTCCAGCTCAGCGGCCCATCCTCGCCAGTTGCTTCCAGTGCTGGAACTCGTGCTTGCACTGCTGTCGTCTAGGGTCTGACGCACCTTGCGCTGCTCGAAAAACTCGCGCGCGGGATCCCAATCCTCGTCTGTAGGCTCCATCGTGTCTCTATCGTCGAGCGCAGTATAGATAGAGTTCACAAGCCGCTTAAGGGCGGCTACATGCCGCCATGGGCGTGCTCGAGGGGACTTGGCTAGGAGAATGCCCAGCGAGGAAAGGCGGAAGCCTCTATGGCCGTGTTCAGATGTTTGTCGTCGTCGGAAGACGCATACGCCTTGGTAATCATCCTTCGTGAAGTATCTGTAGGAAGCAGAAATCTCTGTCATGAGTAGACATGGAGAGCGCGTACGGGGATCCAATTCACATTACATCCCGCTCTATGAGGTGTAGCCCGCTCGGCAGGGAACTAAACTCGACATGCGTAAGATCCAAATCTGTCATGACTATGAGCAACTTGTCCATACTACGGGTGGGTTGATGCTCTAAGGACGTACCGTCACTTGCTTTGAGGGACCAGTCGATGATATTGCCTTGTGTTCTGTGGAATGATGCATGGAATATAGCAACTGGCGTGAAAAGCGATTGATGAGTTCCGGAGCGCATGCATGCAAGGTGGGCGGTTCAACTACGATGGACAAACTGCCTTGAACTCCATAGAGGAGATGAAGGGAAGCCGGTCAGAAAGACATTTTATCCGTACAAAAACAAAGGATAGCGTATAATCCTGGCCTGCATCCTGTCCATTTCCTTGGGGAGGGTTTTCCGGGTCCGCACGGTACGAATGCGACCCTGAGGACGGGTTGGCAAGCACGCCTATTGGAACATGCGCGCGAAGCTCCCTCGGACAGTCGCCAACGTAGATTTGGAAAGTATGCTTCGCGATGGACCGTAACAAGTAATTCTGAAGTACTTGGCGTACCTAGATCTCGAGGAACAGGGTCTCCGGACTCCGAATGCATGAGCGTCTGCGGTTGGGTGCGAGCGCGACGCCAGGGTATATGCGCGCAGACACTGCGCAGTTAAATAGAGGTAACAAGGGTAGACAATAATACAGAAACGAGCGGTGTCGCCGTCGCGGAAAGCGTCGTGGTCGTCGTGGTCGTCAACGGGTAGCGTAAAGTCCGTAAGCGAAGGAGACGCCCAGAGTAGTGTCGCTTGCTGACTCAGCATCCTCACTTTCCAAATGGGGCAATACCCTCGCGCGTGGAGAGCGCTTCTGTACCTTTCCCTCGACCGCGACCGCGGCGGTCTCTCCGTTGTGCTCTGCTTCAACTCCTACATCTTCACCGGGCTGTGGACTTGTGACGCATCTATCAGCTACTGAGGCACGATTGCTAAGGTCCACATACTCTGTCATGATGCGCATACAAGGTGCCTCCGACGCCAGCCGTGGACGACCCCACTCTAGAAACAAGAAGTGGGTCGCAGGACAAGTTGACTCCCAGAATGGACACGCCACCGACAGCGAGCGATGGGAGCGCGGTAGTCAACGTCGCAGAGGTCGTGGGCGCGGCCACGCCCCCGCGCATCACGGTACACATTTGACCGTGCCCACCGACGTCTACGACGAGGGTGCCAGTGCGACGGAGGATGAAGGCGTTAGCGGTGCAGAGAGTGCGTATGAGGATGAACTTCCTCAGATCGAGGAGCCGGAGCACATCGAAGATCGGGAAGCTTTTTACAAAGAGGTGCGTATGGAGCCGCGAAGCGGACGCGTCGTGTCTAACCACCTTCAGCAGCTGGTGAGACAGCGTGAGATCGAAAGGAAGAAGGCGATCGTGGAGGGGAAGATGGACGATCCGAACGTACCCAAGCGACTGGAGGACGCAATTACCATGGTCGGGACGTGTATGGACATGTGCCCCAGGTTCGAGCGGTACCGAAGAGAGCGCGAGAACAACCTGGACAAGTGGGAAACCGTACGTGTATAGTCGTTCATGTTTTGCTGTCTCCGGGGCTGCTGAAGGTTTGGAGGTCGAGCTGGGTCAATTCAGGTGCGTGTCGATCTCCTCGCCGTGTTGTGAAGGTCTGATGCTACGCTTTCTTAGTTGACCTCTGTTCGGATTGGGTGGACACGGCCCACGGATCCAAGCAATGGAATATGGTTTTGAGCTCGAATGATTCCACTCGACCTCTGAATACAAGCCACCTCGGTTTTGTCAATACGGAACTAATACTCTCGAAGATACCTGGCACGAAGCGTGTAGACCACAGACGCGCGGTCAAGATTTACGAGCGCGCGGCAGGCGACAAGACGCTTCCCTCGGATCTTCGTCCACCCCCGGTGTTGAAGGTTTACTTTCCCTCATGAGACTGTTGCACGAGATCTGACACGAAAGCCAGAAAACACTTGACTACCTGTTCCACGACCTTCTCATGCGAGAAGGATTCTCTGAAACGCATGATTTCATACGAGACCGCTCGCGCGCTGTTAGGGCCGACTTCACTATGCAACATGAAACGGGTCCAATAGCGATCGAATGCCACGACCGCTGCGCCCGCTACCACATTCTCGCTCTTCACCTCGAACGAGACAACCCCAAGTTCGTCCTACATCTCGAAGAACAGCAACTCATGTTCAGTATGTCCACTCGCGTTATCGCAGCGTCTGTCCTCCCTGACGCTAAATGCCTGCAGCGCTGCAGAGTCTCAAGGAGTTTTACGACGACCAGCGGGGCCGCTACCAATCCCCCACTGAACTCGAGATGCGCGTGTATCACCGCCTCATCCACATCCGCGACCAGAGAGAGCGGCACGAGGATATCCCTGACGAGATCCGGAACCATCCTGTTTTCAACCTCACCACGCAGTTCCGCCTGCGCGTCCAAGCAAAGAGCGCCCCGATCTCCAAGACCTCACGACTCGTCGTGGATGAGGAAGCGATGCACATCTTCGGACAGCTCGCGGCGGTACTGCGGGAGCAAAACAATGTCGCGATGATCTACCTCGTTGCGTGCATCATGGAGCGGCTATTTGGCAAGGACACGATAGAGGACATTGAGGCCATCCGCGGGGACCTCACCCTTGCGGAGATCATCGACGGCATCTCGAGGCCACTCGATGATACTCAGCTCGAGACCGCCGACGAAGGACATGCGTACATCGAGGACGCTGCGTCAGCCACGGAGGAAATTACGGACATGGATGAGGAGCCTGAGCAAGACGAACAACCAGTCCCTGCCCCTTCTGCCTATGCAGTCCCCCCTGTCACGAAGAGCGCGACCGAATGGCTGACGAATAATTTCGGTGCACAACCTCCGGCGCCGACCGCAGGCCCTTCGACAAACGTTTTCTCTTCCGTCTCGGCCCCAGTGGGCTCTTCGTCCTCCGGCACGTCTGCATTCACTGGGCTCGCAACGTCGAAGCCCACTTCAAACACCTTTGGCACTACGTCAGGGTTTGGCTCGCCTGGCTCTGCATTTTCCACGTCGGCGAGCGCCCCATCGCTGTCGGGGTCGGCGTTCGGGAACCTCGCGACTAAGTCTAGTGTATTTGGAGGCACGACGTTTGGCCCGGTGCCTACCGGTACACCGCCTGCTCCAGGGTCCATCTTCGGGGGCGGGAGCGCACCAAAGTCGGTTTTCGGGGCGAGCGCTGCACCTCCCCTGACGTCTCAGCCTACTTGGGCGACCGAGGCCCCGAATCTTGGGGGGCAGTTCACCGCCCCCAGTCAGAACACCACCCCTCAAGCCGCAGAACGGACCCCTCCCCGGAATGCGAGCGCCCCTCTCAATCCCTCTGTCCCATCATTCGTCCCGCCTCAGGTCAGCTCGGGGGTTGCATCGTCGAGCTTTGCCCCTCCCCAGCCTGCACCGGTCGTAGAGAAACCATCTTCCATCTTCTCTACGAACCTCTTCCCTGCCACTCCGGCTGTCCCCGCGGGCGAGCCAGCGAAGCCATCCGGCAGCATCTTCAGTATCCCTTTATTTCCTACACATCAACCGCAAACAACATCACCACCTGTGCAGTCGTTGCCGCCAATACCACCAGATGTACCAACAGAGCCCTCCTCCCCCGTCGCCCCTGAGCAGTCCCTACCCGACCAAACCCAAACGCCTGCCCGCAGCTTCACCGAAAGGCGTAAGTCGCTATGGGACCTCCCGGGCTCATCGTCTCCCTTCTCGCGGCTCAGGGAAGACCGCATGACATTCACCCCAACCCCAGGCAATGCGCCCGAGCCGCGCACGCCAATTTCGCCCACCGCGGGACCCCCGTCCCTCGGCAGGGCGCCCCACATCGCCCTTCCCCCTACCCCCACCGCGAGGTGGTTCGACCCGGATTCCCAACCTCAATCACTGGGAGAGCAGTCGGATGTCGCGCTCTCGCGCAAGAGATCGCTCCTGCACTTCCCCTCGCTCACGCTACCGACGACCCCGAGCGCGTCTGAAATTCTTAGTCCCATACACCTCACTACGCCCACCCCGGGCAAGACTGCCCCTGCCGCAAGCGGAGGCCCGTCACCTTTGTATCGGTCTCACATCGCCGAGTCTGTCCCCTCCTCAGAACCTTCGACCTCGACAATGCGCCCTCCCCTGCCGAAGCCCACGACGCCCCCAGCCCTGAAGCCCGTGCTCGAAATCCAGACTAACGGCATCTCCAACTCCGCGCCCTCCCCAACCAAAGCCTCAACTTCAGTCAGCGCGAACGGCAAGGGCAAAGCGAAGGAGACGCAAGCGGACCTTGATACCAAAGCAACCAGGTTCCTGCGCACTAGCACGCTCGTGCGCTCGTGCTGGTCGCGCTGGCGGGCACGGATGGAGGCGCAGCATGAGTGGGAGGAGGCGATCAGGCGGAGCGAGGCGTACAAGACCCGCGTGCACAAGTCGGAGCTACAGACCAGCTTCAGCGGGAGCTCGATCAAGAGCTTAGGCTTGGGGGCAGGCGAGGGAGGGAAGGAGCTGGGGAAGAAGAGGAGGATCTCGATGCCGCCGGACATAGGGGAGGCGCAGGTGCGGCGAGCGAAGAGGAGGCGGTCAAAACAGTTCCAAAGTCCGTTAACAGACGAGGCTCTTACGAGGAGATTGCAGGAGGTATGTTCCTCACCAGTCCGTCCAGCGAGATGGTCACTCATCGTTGCGTACAGAACCGCGAAGAGAATGAGAAGCGTTGGGCGCCTGGCTCTTTCCGTAAAGCTGTGCTCGACAGACTGAAGGCGCGGCTGGAGCCTGGAGATGAGCTTGACGACTGGTGCCTCTGGGTGTCCATGAATACCGAGAACGACAAGACTGCGGTATGGATTGAGCGCAAGTTAGATGTGCCGGCTTCAGGGTACTGGGTTTCAGAGAACGTGTTCTCAATACCGGCATTCAAGAAGCCAGAGGGGCCGGGGTCCCCTGGACTCATTGTGTTTGAGCGAACACCGCTCGAGGGGACCGATGACGAGATTGAGAAGTGTGTCTAGTCGAGATATTGATGGAGACTGAGCTGACAGTATCTGGCACCTTAGGAAATACCGCGTCCTAGATGATTGCGCGCGCCTCCGCGACGTGCTGGGATTCCTTCCTCCTCTTGATCAGAGACGTTACATTCCGTGCCTGCTTATAATCACCTGGTCCGAGAACGAAGACTGCGAGAAGACAAGAGACTTGGTTGACATGGTAGGTTCTGCTCAATCTTCTATCCCGTCAATACGAATTGATCACCGGCGCAGACGCACAAGCTTGTCAAGGAGGGTACCATCAAGCACGTCTCCTACTTCAAGGTGGCCACTACAGTGAAGGACCTGGATGAGAAGTTCGCCAGTACCATCGATATTACTCCGCTCGATGTCGAGGACCGATTAGCAGTGCCTCTTGGTTGGAGAGGTATGTCCTCTTCCGTTGGAGTGTCGGGGATATCGCGCTCAATTCAGTGTCATATCTAGACATTAGGAGCCTCTTCGTAGACCCAGTACATTCCGCCATCTCCGATTTGTTGGATACCTGCTGGCCTGACGACGAATGTGCGTTCTTCTCGCGTAGTCAAGTCTGCATCGTTTCTCATGTAGCATTCGGCAGTCAACTGGGTGCGCTACAACCAGGTTATGTCTGCCATCGGGGACATCCTGAACTGCGCGTTGCGCGCCATCTTGAGCCTGTTCAATGACACCCCATCCTACGTCACCGTCGAGATTCCTGAGGACGTCCCACAACCCGGAGTAACAGGTCGGAGTGAGTGTCTACGCTTTCAGTCCCGCGGCCTCAATATGTTAACATGAGTTGCAGAGTACGCCACTGGTGCATTCTCGGAAGGTCTCGCAGACCTGCTGTACTCGTCAGCCAAGGACCTGTTAGGAAACAGGTTCGCATCGGCGCCGATGCTGTTCCCCAGAGACGTCGTCGATGCAGCACAACGCGCGACAGAAAGTGCGATCAACAGGCAAGTCCACAAGCTCCGCCAGCTTGCTGCCGACGCCGCTCTCCGTGCTTCCGTGTCATCGTCAGTCGGGCCTTCGCCGAAACGCAGGGCGTCTAGCGACGATCCGCGTCTCAACGGGTTCGTTCTCGTTCCCTGTGCCTATTGAATACGACGCTCATGCATTGTTTCAGCTCGACATCCTCGAAACGCGTGCGTCGTTCGCCCTCAGATGATGGCATCATCGACGTGTATGCAGACGACACCTCGACGTCTCCCCCACCAAGCATATCTGCCGCGACGGATATGAGTGACAAGCCCCTCGTCACGGTCGGAATGCTTCGCGCGCTCGCCCGAGACGTGCTCAAGACCTATGATAAGTAGGTCCACCGCGGAATGGCCATCGATCGTGTCTTCGATTTCTGTATCTTGCATCTTGGTTATATATATATCATTCTGCATTGTATTGCAATCCGTCTCCATTGTGCTTGCAGTGCGGTCGTGCTGCGCGAGGTCTTTGCTGTTGCGATCGCATCCGTGGACAGTCCCCCACAACTCATCAATAGCCGCACTGCTGCAGAGGTGACCTGAAGACGGTGCCCGCGACATTCATTTATCCGCGCAGGTAGAATTGCCCGGTGAACGCTCAACACTTGGCTCGTGTGACGCAGGGACTCACAACAGACAACAAACGACAAAGGTCCCCACATCCATTACAGATCGATCACATTCATGAGAATGTCTAAGCTAGCTGACATGAGAAAAACAAACTATTCTTGTACGCGTTCATCTACTTCAACGGTCTCGACAGGTCAGGAACACATCATGCATCAGTACGAGCACGGATCCGCGCCTCCTCCCCTTCATGAATGGTGGCCATCGGCGTCACGGTGGAGTGCGTGACCAGACGAGCCTTCTTGGCCGCCTGCGCAAAGAATTCGGGAGGTTGGTATCCGTCCAGTCCGTCCTTGACCTTATCGTCAAGAGGCCAGACGAATCTAGGGTTGTCCACATAACGCTTGAACACTTGCAGCACAGCAAGGTGGCTGTCGAGCTTCTTGGCTTCCTCAAACGTCTTGTCGCTCGGCTTGGTGGGTCCAGAGAACACGTCGACCGTGGTAGCGTCCTCTGGCTCGATGTCATCAGCACCAAATTCGCTAGGCGGTCGTTGATAGGCTCCATCTCGAGATGCAACTGTCGACGTCAGCGAGGGCGGCGAAGGTTCCGGGACCGCCTTTTTCGCCTCATCCAGTCTGGCCGAGCTCGCCTCCCACTCCTCAACCGCATAACGAGCTTGAAAGAGCTTGAGCAGGTCGGCGAGCAAGTCGCGGAGAGGATGACGAGGGTGCCCATCGCCCTCGAGCGGCTGGTCGTCTTTACCGAGCTTGTCTGCGCCGCCCATGAAGGCGATGTTAAGATGGCCATGACAGAGCCTAGCCTCGCGGATCGTGGAGATCTTACTCGTGCTGCACGTATACCGGTTGCTCCCTTGATTAGTCATCCCGTCAAAGTAGTCCTCCATGAAGCTATGGACTACCGACAAAGAGCAATTGCTGCAAATGAAGCGTATGGCGAAGAAGATGATGACGTGGAGGAAGGATTCGAGTTCGTCAGGAATACCAAGTGGACGATGAGGATACGCGAGAGAGCGGATGGACATGAAGTACCAAGTGCCCTGATACGACATGAGCCAATAGACGACCTAGACAGAGTTGGCGACGTACCGTTCGATGTGGCTGACGAGCCTTGAGCTCTGCCTCGTCCGCAGGAAGGAACTTGGAGAGCTCCCAGTCGCTCAGAATCCCAGTCCAATAGATCCACCCAGACTTGATAGTGGGCAGGATCAAGATGTTTCCGGCGCTGACATCGCGATGCAGTATGCGGCACCTTTCCACAGCTTGCCGGTGGCCTACATCAAAAGGTATTAGAGCGCCCCTTCACACAGACAAAGCTGTTTGCTCACCAATGATGCAGTGCATTATGACGCGAGCCAGCTGTTGTCCATACAGGAAAGACGTCACTTCCAGGCAGACCTCCGCAACCACTATCCTATAATGCTCCATGTGACGCAAACCAATGCCGTCGTAGACCTCCTCTTCCTTGTCTAGAAGAGGGCGTTTCGGCCCCTTGTCATCATCGCGTTGATGTTTAGGCCTCAGAGGCTCGCTAGCACCGCCGCGGCGTGGCTCGTGAACGGATGGCTTAGTCCTGACAGCAGAGTCCGAACCCTTCGCCCTCGAAGGAAGGCCGGCAATGCGTCGCTTCGACTTGTCTCGTTCCGGGGCCTTCACCTCGTCGTGAGGAGCGTCGGACTTCTTGTGGCCAGTGATGGGCGAATACTCCGACGCCTCCGTTTCCTGCTCTCCGACGCGGCCATGACAGACGAGAGTGGGCACATAGGAGACCTTGGCCTTGTTGAGCTTCTCAAGCATTTCGCCCTCGTATTCGAGGTCCACATAATGTGGCCTCCACGCATCCTTCAGGAAGACGAAGCGTTGAGTCTCCCACTCCACAGCGACGTACCCTCGCGTGCCACGACCAATCAGACCAGAGGGGTCCGTGATCGGCTTCCCAATCAGGTAGACCCGTCCATCGACGGTGACCTTGTAGCGAGGCCAGCCCTTGGACACCGACTCATGAAAGAGCGTACGGACGTATTCAAACACAGGGCGTATGTCGGGGCGTTCCGGGTCGAGCGGGTGATCGATCTGGTGATTGCACGTCGCAGTGGGGTCGTCGTGCAGTAGGCCATGCTCGAAGAGAGGAGATTTCCCAGGATCGTCAGCAGGGCCAAGGAAATCGCTGGGAATGGCAGTGATCTTTCGCTCCAGCTCTTTGACGTCGTTGCTATGGGCGAAAGACAGGGCATTCATCCGCTTCCAACCACACGAGTCCTTCGACAAAGGAACAGCCGTGGTGTCGACGCCCTGTTGCTCCGGACTCGTCTTCGAGAATGCGTAGAGGA
>NW_006766910.1:182225-184450 GCF_000275845.1 Dichomitus squalens LYAD-421 SS1 | reverse complement strand
TGGCCTCCACGCATCCTTCAGGAAGACGAAGCGTTGAGTCTCCCACTCCACAGCGACGTACCCTCGCGTGCCACGACCAATCAGACCAGAGGGGTCCGTGATCGGCTTCCCAATCAGGTAGACCCGTCCATCGACGGTGACCTTGTAGCGAGGCCAGCCCTTGGACACCGACTCATGAAAGAGCGTACGGACGTATTCAAACACAGGGCGTATGTCGGGGCGTTCCGGGTCGAGCGGGTGATCGATCTGGTGATTGCACGTCGCAGTGGGGTCGTCGTGCAGTAGGCCATGCTCGAAGAGAGGAGATTTCCCAGGATCGTCAGCAGGGCCAAGGAAATCGCTGGGAATGGCAGTGATCTTTCGCTCCAGCTCTTTGACGTCGTTGCTATGGGCGAAAGACAGGGCATTCATCCGCTTCCAACCACACGAGTCCTTCGACAAAGGAACAGCCGTGGTGTCGACGCCCTGTTGCTCCGGACTCGTCTTCGAGAATGCGTAGAGGAACTGGAGGAGTCGCTTTGTGTCTTCCGCTGTCTCGACGTACTTCAGAGCTTCGGTGACGATGCAGCCGGAACGGTCCCATCGGATGATGCGAAACTCGAGGCCGTTGACGAAGATCATGAACAGCGCGGTACGGTGTTGGTATGTGAAGACGCGTTCGGCATACGACATCAGCTGTCCCCTCACAAGGCGACGACTCTCCGCCTCGTTCTCTAATGTCTTGCCTGGGTGATCGTCGAATGCATCGAGGCTAGTACCTCCGCGCTTGAACTCGACGGAAAGCCGCTGCAGAGCCCAGTTCTGGACATTGGGCACTATGGAGTCCTTGTCGGCGTCCGAGATGAAGGAACCATCGATCTTGTACCGTTTTTCGTCCGTCTCCTCGGACTTGTCTTCTGAAAGGTTCAAGACGTGTCCAGGACAGAGACGGTGGTCCTTATCCGTCTGTGCCTGTGATCGTCCGACGATGTTAGCCTTGACTCGTTGAGCCACCGAGAACGACGTATCACGTACCCATGCCATCGAGATCATCTTCTCAGCCTTGACCTTAGACCCGTCCTTGGACGCTGCCTCAGGCACGGTCTCTTGCTTTCGTGTGGCTGGAGATGCGCAGGCAGTCTTCAACGCAGTGGATATCTCGGCAATCTTCTCCTTGGGGAAGGCTTCATCGAACCCGTCGAGAGAAGGAAGGTAGGTCTTCATCAGTCGCTCGAAGCGGAGAAACACGGTGGTGTTCCGGCCGTCGGACATCATATGATCCCTGTCTGTGGCCGCGGACGAACGAACGGATACTCCAGGGAGACGTTTGTGGTCTCTAGCGCGATTATGGCGTAGGTTAGGAGGGGAAGACTTGACATCGGGATCGGCGGGAAGTGAGTGAGGAGGCATGATGGTTCAAGGGAGAGATGATTCACCTGAAGCGGCGCAGGAAGAGAGGGTATTTGTACCCAAATCTGCGGTGGTTAGGACGTCCTGCCCAAGGCCGTGCGGTGAAGCTGGCTGCCTCCAGATCCAGCCACGTTGATTAGCCAAGGCTAGTGACAAAGGACCGATCGATATATCTACATACCCGATTTGAGGAACAATGATAGCTACCGCTTTGTCTGGACTGACTCGACGTAAGATGAATAGCCAGACAGACACTCGCCACTGAGATGTACTTGGTTCGATTGCCTTATATGGGTGATCGGTGTGATGCCGACCCGGCACCGGTCTGCTCTGATGGACCACCCAAACCAAGCGATGAAGCCAACTAGCGCCGGGCAGACATTCCATGTTTCCGTGCTTAGAGAAGTCGACGAAAGCGGGAGGGCAGGAGGCAAACCCCGCCGATTTATCTGGGTTTTCAAAGGCTGGCCATATCGTTACGAATGGCTTACCTGGTGGCACTCCTTTTCATAGATTCTTCCCTGCTTGAAGGCCGGAATGCCTGACGGTGTGGAGTGAAGTCCACTCAGACAAAACATTGGCTGCTGCTAGCTCCTGTCATAGATATGTTGGTCGACTGACCACCCTCTTATTATGTGGCTTTTGATTCAGATGACGGGATCGTACAGTGCTTGCGCCCTGCCTCGCCGCCCGATTGTCGGCCGTGCATCCCAAGTGCCGTAGTACATTCAACTTTGGCTTAGGCAGACGACCTGCGGTTATCAGGGTCCTCTCAGTCGATTTTCTTCCCCAACCTCCGACACAGTCTGACAAGAGCTACTAGGCGCCAATGCTTT